>NC_043972.1:45484550-45737050 GCF_902148855.1 Sphaeramia orbicularis
ATAAATATCATGTTGATTCACAGATATATTCCTTATTATTATATATTACCCCTCTATCCTGTACTAAATTAAAAAAATGATTCAGTTTCCTGGTGTGTCCACACATAGCGCACCATGTTTCTTTTAAAACTCTTCTTCTTCGCTTCTTGTAACGTCTGTCAACATCCGATTTATTTTTTTTTTATTCATGTGACTCCAGTTGGGAATAAAGGTCTTTCCATTGCAGTTTTGTGTCAAAACGAAATAGACATTTACTATCAGCTAAACTGTTCTGTTATTTTGAAGGATGAGGACCCAGTGCTTCTTTCTTCAGTTCCCAAAGGATTTTTTTTGCTCTATTTAACCTTTAAGTGATTTATCACCATTTATTATATTATCCTCTGTATTTTGAATTTTTCACTGTACATCATGTATTTTCCTATTTAATTTAGACGTTCATGATAATTCAGTAAATTCAAAGGTTATTATATCAAGAAAACTGATGAAAAAGTGACTTTTTCAGTAAAATCTCTCATTAACTGAACATAAACCAAAGTGTCTCCATCCACTGTCAATTTTGGGTTTTACTGGTGAATCAATGTCATCTTCGATGACATTGTTTTCACATTCACTACGGAGCCTCTGAACGTCCAAATGGGTCATATCTGATGACCATGAAAAGATGACAAACTGTATTTTACAACAATTATTTACACGTATGGATAGGATTAGTGGATCAACAGGGATTAAACAGTTTAGATCAGTAGATGCTGTTGGTCACCAGTGGCTGTTTGGGTCTTTATGGGTTGAATATCAGTATTGGCACTGGCCTAGATCAGTTCATCTACAATCATGAAAAAAATTATTAGACCATCAAAAGTCATCCAAAAAAATGGTTATGTAATCAAGTACTAAGTCCTGTGTGTATCATGTAGGGATGCACCAATACCACTTTTTTCCGGACCGAGTACAAGTACTTACATTTGAGTACGTGCCAATACTGAGTGCTGATATGAGTACTTAATAATCCCATTTCAGTTGTTAGTTCCTTTTGTAAATGTGCTTTATTGTCGTTGTCATTAGTCTGACTGGAACAAAGTGCTGCTACTGACATTTAATGTGTTGGAATGAGCGTTTTTCAATTAATCCACCAGGGGGCGCCGCTCTGAATTAACCATACTGGACAAATACCATGAAGAAGAGGAAAGTTTTTTTTGAGAGGAAGAAGAAGAAAGTCAGTAATAATAAACATGGAGATGACAGAGGCAACACTAATGTGATACTAATGTTGCAGCGTTTTCGCTGGTAAGGTTTAAAAGCTTAGCTTCAGCAGGAAGAGAAAAGAGAAATGAGTGATAAGTTTCGTTTTCACTTCCGCTGGCGGTGGGCCGCACCGCTCCGTACTTCCGGTGGTATTCTCTGTCTCCACCAGCACCTGGAAAACGGATGAAATGTACGTAGAGGACGGACAGAACGCTCCATCCGTATCCGTCTGTGTCTTTTATGTGACTTGCAGTCAGCGTTACTTTTATCACCATCGTTTATTTCAAAAAATCTCCACACTCTTCACACTCCACACACATTATTCCTCCTCCTCGTACCTGCTGCACTGAACTGTGAATGTCACACGGCCGTAAGTGGTATCGGTGCATTTGTGTCGGATTACTTTTACGAGTACGAATACGAGTACACACACTGAGTATCGGAGTCAATGCCCGATACTGGTATCAGTATCGGAGCATCCCTAGTACCATGTGACTAAAACAGACAGAAAAGAAAACATGGAATGTCTAAAAGCACTGTTTTTGTCAGTACAAAGCCATAGATATTGATATAAGATCTGAAGTGATTTTGGTTATTATCAAGAAAACATGGAAAATGGTTAGATATCAGCTCTGAAATTAAACTCTTATGAACTATTTTTGTTGTTATCATTATATTTGTCCAAACAAATGTACCTTTAGTTGTACCAGGCATTAAAATGAACAAGAAATTGAAGAAAACAAGGGTGGTCTAATAATTTTTCTGTGACTGTAGATTTCAACACAGACAAATTCTAACGTCACATTTTAAAAACCATAAATAAAATCAAGGTTAATGAAAAACAAGAATGAAACGATCAATAAAAAGATCACCTTTTCAATCATAAGAAAACTATTTGAACAATTTGAGATTTTCAAACACAAAAGTCCAGATCTATTGGTTGTTGGTGCTCTTAACTTTATATTTCACTTGAGCATATTCACATTCCACCTCCTTCTTGGCAGTTTTATGTTCCCTGTCATCATACTGATTTCCCATGTCAACTGCATTGCTGACAAAATCTTTGCATACATCTCCCATCATGCACCTCTCCTCCTCCAGATAGCTACAAGATGGCCTTGCATCATCTCTGTCTTCTTTCTTCTTCTCCTTCTTGCTCTTCCAAATCACACTGGAGTAAATGACCTCGCCGCCTCCCTGTTTGTTCTCTGAGCTTTTACCTCCCTCTGCGTTGTCCGACAGGCTGTTTGTGTCACCTGGAGTCGTCTCATGTTCCTGGCTCAGTACGTTGGTGTTGGCGTAAATGTTCCTCTCTGTTGCACTGGGTACCTGATGTTGATTCAGATAATGTTAGTGGTATAGTTTGGTAAAGAGATTTACCCTTGTGTGGTTCACAATATACAAGTGTAACAGGCCAAAGTATACCCCCAGGTCAGAATATACCCAGGGTTAAAGCGGCCTACACTGTAAGACCGGATAAGTTGAGTTTACTCAAAAAATTTAAGTAATGAGCAATGAAAACTTGAGTGAATTAAAGTTAAATGCTTGATTTGAATGGAATTGATATTTTAAGTACAACACACTAAATGCCAAGTTAACTTAAAATTTGTTGCAATGTCAATTGCTTTGTATAATCATTAGACTTAATATCATCAGTTCATTGTACTCAATTCCAAGTTGATTCAAATTTAAATCTTTTGCAATGTAAATTGCTTTGTATAATTATTCAACTTCATATCTTGTAGCATGGACAGAAGTTATGCAGGAAGTTGGCTCAATGTAATTTGTCAGTGTAGGAAGTGCTTGTACTTTGGCAAGGTATTAAAATTTACATTAAATAAGAATAATTATAGATGAACAGGAAAGCTATTGTTCATCCTCTGGCTCTCACTCATGGTGCAGCTCTATGAAAATACAAAAACAAACACAAAAAGGCCAATAAACATTGCCATACACACATTAAGTCAAAATTAACACTAACACCACAACTCCGCTGAACCCCTGCAATGATCTAAGTTTTCTTACATTACTATAAAATGTTAAGTATATTCTACTAATTTGTAGACATAGCCAAAAGTATGAACAAGTTTAAGATGAATGGATTTAAATCACTAAGTTTTAGTCATGACCACACCTTTCTATCTCCACATTGCATTGTGGGTATTGGGCATGTTGTTGAAAATGTGTTATTTTTATGTGCAGGGGTTCAGCGGGGTTGTGGTGTTAGTGTTAATTTTGACTTATTGTGTGTATGTCAGTGTTTATTGGCCTTTTTGTGTTTGTTTTTGTATTTTTGTAGAGCTGCACCATGAGTGAGAGACATAGGACGAACAACTGATTTACTGTTCATCTCTGTTTTTTTTCTCCTCCTTTGTAAATCTTTTTGCTTTGTCAAATTAAAAGCACTTCCTGTACAGGCAAATCACACTGAGCTGACTACCTACTTAACTTTCATCCATACTACAATATATTAAGTTGAATGATTTTGAAAAACGATTTATAATGCAAGAGATTTAGTTTAAATCAACTTGGAATTGAGTACAATGAACTGATGATATTAAGTCTATTGTTTACACAAAGCAATTGACATTGTAACAAATTTTAAGTTAACTTGGCATTTAGTGTGTTGTACTTAAAATTCCATTCAAATCAAGCATTTAAGTTTAATACACTCAAGTTTTCCTTACTCATTACTTTCATTTTTTAAGGCAACTGGTTCACTCAAACTTTTTAAGTAAACTCAATTATCTGATCTTACAGTGTAGGCCAGAATATTACCCCCCCCCATGGCCAGATTATATCCCCATGATAGTAGTGTTGAGTGACATACACAAGAGTTAGTTCTACTGGGGGTTCAGCTTTGTCGGGTAAGTTAAGCGAGAAAACTAACAGATTTAACTCTTAAACTCTAGATTACATTTATTACTTCAACCAGAAAAACCTTAATGTGTAAAATACTTTGGCTTGTTGGTATTAAAACAGTACCTCATCATTTCCATCCAGAAGTTGGTTCGTTGTCACTGTGCTGGGATGTGTAGGGTGAGTCTTCAGAGTCCTAAAAATACAGGAAAACATTCAACCTTACAAGTACTGTTTTAGTCTCTGTTTTATGAGGTGTTTTCCAGGTTTTTCCCTACCTGATAACAAACAGCAGAACACACACAAGAATTAGTAGAACGCCGACTGTAGTTATGAGTGCAGGAAACATCCCCTGACCTGGACATTAGGAAACAAAGAAGAAACTAAGATTTGGATGAAACGATAATAACTACCCATTTACAGTTTTGATTAGTTCCCAAACATTTGCAAATGAGATGAAAATTCATAATTCTGTTTTGTTGGCATGAAATAAAAAAGCTGTATCCATTGTATACACGTCTGCTTGAAATAATAACACACAAATACTGTGGACAGTAGAAGTCTTTTCATTCCAATGGACAACACCAGAAAAACCATCACTAACCTTGACCAACTACAGGAGTTTGATGCTCAAAAGTGTAGAAATAGAACTGGCCAAAAGTAGAACCCACAGAGTTCCTGCTGTGGCAGAACAGAGTGGACAGATCCAGCTTCTGTGGGAGGTTTACGGTGATGGTGCTCCTTAGACCTGTGCCGTTCAGAGACTCACTGCTGATGTCTACCTTGTCCGAGTGATTCACAGATAGTCCGTCCAAATACCACTGTAATCTGGGAGAAGGGTTTCCCACAGTGGAACAGGAACAGCTGACTGTGGCTGCAGCTTTGGTGCAGTTGGACGAGGACAGGATCTGTGGAGCAACTGTGATGACAAGAGTGTTTGATCAGGTTTACAAAAATGCCAGGACACACTCAGGTGAACTCTGTCATGATGGAACACAAAAAGTCTATTGTGAGGGGGGTTATTGTTTTGGTTTGTTTGTTTATTTCTTTATTAGTTAACACTTAAGCCGCAGATCTATTGGTTGAATTCATACCAAATTGGGTTGAAAGACTGACAGTGACTCAGAAAAGATCTGATTACATTTTGAGAAAAGTAGGTCAAAGTTCAAATTTTTTAAATGAATTTTTAAAATCTTTTTTCCCATTTACTTATAATGGGTGAAATTTCAAATGTCTGTAGCAGCAAAACTATTGGATGAATTCATACCAAATTTGGTTTATAGATGGCCAGTGACCCAGAATAGATCTGATTGTATTTTGGGAAAAATAGGTCAAAGTTTTGAAATTTTTTTAAGGAATTTTTTATACCCCCCCCCCCCCCATCTATACAGGGTGTATTAAAAAAAAAAACTATACATTTTGAAAAATGATCCAAAGTTCTGCATTTGATAATTTTTGGAATTTTTTTTTGACAATGACGGCTGCCCTACACTTATACCCCTGTTGCTTCTCCCTCCCCTACCAATACCACTGTCCTCTAGTGATGAAGTTCTCCAGACCGGTCTTGGTCTAGAAACCAGTCTCAAGACCAATTTTTTGTGGTCTCAGTTTTGACACAGACTTAGCTCATTTGATCTCGGTCTTATCTTGGTCTCAGACATAACGGTCTCAATGGGATTTGTACAAAAACTGCATCATCACAGAATAGTATCGTTATTTATTATGCACCATCTTCAAAACATAAGGACAATATAATAAAAAGATAATGCTTTACAGCAATGCTTTTGCTCTACAATTGATATGAAGAATCATGTCATGTCAATTCTAACTCTAGTCTGATTTCAGACTTGGACTTGGTCTCGCCTTAGTGTAAGGTCTTGGTATAGTTTAGGTCTTGATACCCTTCGGTCTCGGCAATATCTTGGTCTCGGTCTAGCCGGTCTTGACTACAACACTACCATCTCCTCTCCTCTGTGTGATAGCCTCTTTCTGACACCATGACCATGCAGTGACATACAACGACTTGAAAAATGTAGGTCAACATTGTTGTCTAGATTTGATGTGTCAACCCTAATTTGACCCTTGACGAAGATCAAGGTCAATATCAAATAATTCACCCATGGGCTTCCCAAGTCGCACTTAAACACCAAAGATGATGGTGATGGGATGATTTTATGGAGACTAATTGCCATGGTGTTACCAAGGCCAAATTTGTTAGACCAATTAAACTTTGAAAATGAGGGTCAAGGTTTCAAGAACTCATCCAGGACCTACCCAAGCTGCACCTAAATATCAAACATGACAGACATCCAGGGCCGGACTGAGACTCATTTTCAGCCCTGGAGTTTCATACCTCAGACCGGCCCACTTTAGATCACGACCGATTATTATTAAAATCATGCAATTCTAACCTTACATGTTAGGTCTACACACTGTTCTGCAAAGCCTTCTAATTCAGTGTATTTTCTAAAATATTTCCAATTCAGCGCAAGTAAAGGTTGCTTCACAATGTGGATTTATTTCAACAGTGAGTGCACATCGACATCTCAAACATTATTATTCCTCACAACACAACAATAACAAAATCTATATTTTTTTTCTTATAAGTGTTAACATTTTTCAAACCTTTAAAATGTTTGAAATGAAATTAAAGTATAAAAATATTAAAAATTTAAAAAATAAATAAATAAATTAAGCTTGCTGCACTTTCTAATAACTATTATTTTGGTATCCTCTGCAACAAAAGATTTCCATCATAACTTACTTGCGGTTTGTTCCATCGATGCTATTGAAAACTTTTGGTACAGTGATATTAGGGGTTTGATGAGGATGATAACAAAAAAATATGTGTATCCTGTGACTGAGGGTGAGCAAAGCAATCAAAGCTAACAACAGACTCCTCTTCATCTGTGTCATTTGTGCCTAGTGGTTCAGGGTTGTGCTGCTGAGCTGCTCCTCTGTCATCAGCAGACTCTGCTCTCCCTTTCACTCTTCCTCCAGTTTCTCTAGACTCGCCTACACCTGGATCACAATAAAAAATAATATCTACAGACATTTTGACTTACTGAACCAGTTCAGATCTTTACACTGGCTAAATATGCAGGCTTATTTAATATTACTTTCTACTATTGCCTTTCAGTTGTGGGCTTTGAGTATTTACTGTCTCACTTTTAATAATAAAAATTAAAATAGGTCAGGACTATGGTTTGGGTATAGAAAGTGGTTTTACGGGAGCTAATGCTTGTTCACACAGTCTGTTCCAACAGCTCACCTTTTCCTTCCATACTGACAGGAACAATCCCCTCATCACTACTGGCTCCTGGCTCTGCTTCTGACACTAAAGCACAGTTTAAAAATGCTCATAACTGTCAGCACAAATCTTCTATTTTCAAAGCCTTGGTGTCAGTTTCATTCATGTAGTTCTGAATCCTGGAGCATCTCAGAGCACCTTTCATATTGAACAGGCCTACACCATACTCTTCATTGGAGCCTATTTCTTCTAATCCTCTTCCCTCTCTGAGCAGTCCTACCTGCCCACTCTGGACTTGTGGGCTCATGGCAGGTGCTGGATCTGGTTTCTGAATCTGAGAAGCTACAAGACAAAGTTTCCCACTTTCGTGGCGTCGCATCATACTATTATTTAAATGACATAACGTTATGTTCCACGTCACAATGCCACACAATTCACTGACTTGATAATTAACTAACTTGAAAGGTGGTTTACCCGGTTCATCGTCCTTATTAGTTGTTTCCAACCGGGAAGTCGTTTTTGTGAAAAAGTTGCAGATTTTGTCACATTTGGCTGCGTTTGCTTCCAGAGCTTTCCTCTTTTTAATTCTTGCCTTCTCCACACCACCCTTGCTCTTTCTATTCTCCATGTTTCAAACAGCAAACACAGCTGACCATCGACATAGCCTACAGAGCACAGATCGTAAAAGCTCCACAGCTACAGTATAGAGCTACTAACCGTATGCTAGGACATGTTACGCCAGGTCACGGTGTGTCCGCAAAAAAAAAACAGGAAGAAAACAAACAGTTTACTAGTAGAGGGGGTGGGGCCCAGGAACAGCAGCTGCAGATTACGTGGTCAACTCAGTGCTATGACTGAACACCGGCCCCCAAAAAATAAATAAATAAAATATTAAATACATATTTAAAGTGAACTCCGGCCCTCGCGGCCCAAATATTATACCGGCCCGCCGGGAATTGTCCCGGTCCTCCCGATTAGCCAGTCCGGGCCTGCAGACATCTATCAATACACAGACAAACAGGCAGCTGCCACAAGGTACAAAATAACCCAACAGCCAAAGACCAGCCAATGAGGTCAAAGACCATTCACATTTATTCTAATGCCCCCTTGTGGCAGAGGTGGGTCACACATGTGAAAGCAACACAGTAAGTCTCAAGCCTTAACCGTTCAGCTCCAAGTGTCTGTGATGAGAAGCAATCAAGTCAAGTCCCTGTTAAAAACCAAGGCAAGTCAAGTCATTGTTCAGGTCAAACAAGAGGCGAGTCAGATCATATGAAACTCTGATGATCTGTCCAACATGAAAAGTTGAGCTATCGGCAAGTCTCCCAAATGAACAACAACAGTGAGTGGTGTACTAATAATCTACTGCATCCTTCATTCCTACATTGTCTGTTTTCTCTATTGGAGGCTGCTTTATAATGATTGACATACTTTACATTGGAAATAATCCAGTCATATTACAAAAATCCAACATGATTTGTAGTCAAGCCCGGATTAACCATATGGGCAACTGGGCAATTGCCCAGGGGCCCGCGATGTCTGAAGGGTCTGAAGGGTAGCTCGGGCATAACGAAAATATCTGGTTATCTTTTGCTTATAAATGAAACTGTCCGCTGTCCGGAGCCATTGCACTGCACAGAAACCCTGCTCCTGCTGTCTGTGACCGTGAGCTGAGACCCTCTCCTCATTGGTCAGTCCAAAAAGCGAATCAGCTGTGACGCAAATCAACGTGCATGCACTGAGTGGGATGTGAGACGTCAAGAACTATGCGACATACGTACGCGAATCAAAACGATGTTTACATTGCACTTACTTTAACTGTCTTGTTGAATTCTGAGGTGACAAGTGGATTTCTGTTTAAACTCTTTCTTCGCCAATGACGAGATTTTCCGTCAATCCGTGTTTTCACTGTTATGCTATAGTTGGTGCTGTTGCGGATCATGTGAAATACTTTCCTTAGTCCAAAAACAAACAATTAAGCGTTTTTTTTCGGAAAAATGAAGGACCGGGTTTAACGTTCTCACACTGGAGTCTCCGTATCCCATGGCAACGCATCCAGCGGCAGTCACTGAATGAGGAAATGCAGACTGTGCAGGAACCGCGCGCAGTTTCAAAAGCCTTAAAGATGATTATGGAGACAGAGTCTGACAATTCAATATATGATGGAGCTACAGAAGAACCATTTAGAGACAGGAACGGAGAAATAGAAGGTGAGGGAGACGGACACGGAACACGGGAAACATGGAGCGGCTCAGGTCCGACACAGAGATGGGGGTGGGGGGGCGGGGGTGGGGTGTCACGGAGTGACACAGAAAAAATGACAGACAGGAGGAAGAGAGAAGAGACATTTCTAGGGGACATTCAAGGAGAAGACAGACAACCAGACGTGGGACAAGACAAAGGACAGCTAGTGTTCATCTGTTAGAGTGAGTTCAGATTCAGACTGAGGACACAGATGTGGTTCAGCTCCATAATGTCAGTGGGGACACAGATAAGACACTGTTTGATTATAGCTTTTGTATGAAATAAATAAATAAATACATATATTCATGCAAAGATAAATAACTAGATGTCCATATAATTATTTACAGATCAAACACAGCAGGTGGTCCAACAGAAGGACCTGGGGCAGCCAAGGAAAGGCCAGAAATCTACAGTATTTAGTGAATTTGTTTCTTTTTTTCTTGAAAATGAGGAATATTGAAGTGTTTACATAAAAAAGCTAAACTAATATGTTGTTACTTATAACTGATGTATGTCAAAGTGTAAAGTTTAGAAGGAACCTGGTGCTTTAGAAGATGTTTGGTCTAAAATTTGGTGTGGATTCCACTAACATTTTGTGGAATGATGGGATATCTTAGAGCTGTTTGTTATTATTATAGTTGTTATAATAATTTTATTTTGTGATTTTGAATACAGTGTTACTGTTGGTAAAGAAGAAAGAGTCAAAAATGTAAATAGGAAATCAGTTTTATCTTGAAAATCAATGTCTTCGAAAAAATTCAATTTTCTCATTTTTTTGCTCTAAATTCATTTTTTTCCTGAAAATGACCAATATTCAAATATTCATATGTCACGAACGAATGAAGATAGAATAAAATCGTTTTTTGTGTTTAAAAGTTGAAGTTCTGTTCTTTCTTTTGATGTATTCAGTGTTCACATACTCCTAACACAACATTTTCAGTGAGCGTCCAAAAATTAGTGAAAATGACCAAAAAGGCTGGCCTTGGCTACCAACTCACTGGAAAATGCTCTGGCGGGGAAAGAGTTAAAATTCATATCTGAGTCTATCAGATTATGTTTGTGTTTTGTCTGTGGGCTTTTTCTGACGATTCAATACATTTGTGTTGGCAAAAAGTGTTCTTAAATATATACTGGATACTTTGGAAATGGTTTCTTATTTATTTTTTGTGAAAATGGAGGACACTTCCCTCTCTTTCTAATGTTGTGGATCAATTTTAGATTATACTGATGCTAATGTGTTTTTTTTTTCATATCATCATTTGCAAGTGAGTGGCCTTGACAAGAGGCTATAGTGGTGCACTTGTAGTTCTACGAGCATTTACACATTTGTACATCAAAATGCATTTGATGACAGTTAGATATTGAAGTATGGGGTATATTTACATATATTCCTGGAACTTATTCTGTATTTTGCCAGATTATAGGGATCCTGGGGTTGTGATGATGGGGCCCTTGAATATTGTTGCCCAGGGTACAATGAAGTGTTAATCTGGCCCTGCTTGTAGTTTATTTCTGAGTAGGATTATCTAGTCATCTGCCATAAGTCAATGTCAAGCTGAATGTCAAGTCGCATTCAGTTTGGTCAACGAGCATAAACAAAAGAATTTGTGCACAATAATATTCTAAGCACCAGTCCAACACCACTGATGCATAGACCCTTAGTAAGATATAATTTACAGTTATTATGGGACACTTTGCTGCATTAAATCCAACCAGATGAAGAGGATATAAAAATGTGATACATACATTGAACATCTATGTCCGTCCTGTTGGACCGTCCAGTTCCCAGATTGTTTTCAGCCTGACAGAGGAAAGCACCAGTGTTCCTTGATGCAGTAATGGTTAAATCAGGTCCGGTGTGGATTCTAGTCTCATGTTGTGGATCAGCTCTGTACCATGTGTAGATCTGTACTGCTGGGTTGGCATCACTACTGCATTTCAGAACCACATTAGTGCCCTCATGAACTGGACCAGATGGACTGACCAAGACTTTGGTGTCTTTGGGTACATCTGAAAAATGAGTTAATAATAAAAATACAGGTTTTATGTTTTCATCTGACACAAGATTGTTACTGGTTCTGACTTTCTAGTCAAATCCAGGAAATAAATATTATGGAATTTCACATTTAACTTGGACTTATTCCAGTGGATATGATCCTCTGTAAAGAGACACTGATAAAAGACTGTCACCTAAATATTAATGGACTGAACTGTCATTATGAAGGACAATAAACTGTCCATCAACAATATCATCCTGTCCATAAAACATGACATTATTCATGAAACACATGTTGAGCCACTGACATTTTACTGGACGATGACAAAATGATAATAAACAAAACAGCTGACAAGAAGTTTACTGATCTGAAAAGAAAACAAAAAGGGGATTTTCTTTTTTGTGGAGGGTGGGATAATACACAATGCACAGAAAAAAAGCTAAACTTTATTTGCAAGTAACTACTAATGGGTCCAAGGACCCCCACAGTGTTCTTTTTATTTTGTGGTCTTCATTAAAAGTTCACATTGTGCAGTTTATGAATTATTGACGAAAATGTGTTCACATTTATTCCCCCTGTGATTCACAAGATTCAATTCTATGATTAACATTTTTTCAGCCTTATTATCTTTTATTAAAATCTGACCTTTATACCTCTTTTGGTTGATGAATGAACAGATTTTAAAAATGTGATACATACGTCGAACATCTATGTTTGTCTTGTTGGACCGTCCAGTTCCCAGATTGTTTTCAGCCTGACAGAGGAAAGCACCAGTGTTTCTTGCTGCAGTAATGGTTAAATCAGGTCCGGTGTGGATTAGAGTCTCATGTTGTGGATCAGCTCTGTACCATGTGTAGATCTGTACTGCTGGGTTGGCATCACTACTGCATTTCAGAACCACATTAGTGCCCTCTTGAACTGGACCAGATGGACTGACCAAGACTTTGGTGTCTTTGGGTACATCTGAAAAATGAGTTAATAATAAAAATATCGGTTTTATATTTTCATCTGACACAAGATTGTTACTGGTTCTGATATTCTGGTCAAATCTAGGAAATAAATATTATGGAATGTCACATTTAACCTGGAATTATTCCAGTGAATATGATCCTCTGTAAAGAGACACTGTTAAAAGACTGTCACCTAAATATTAATGGACTGAACTGTCATTATGAAGGACAATAAACTGTCCATCAACAATATCATCCTGTCCATAAAACATGACATTATTCATGAAACACATGTTGAGTCACCAACATTTTACTGGATGATGACAAAATGATAATAAACAAAACAGCTGACAAGAAGTTTACTGATCTGAAAAGAAAACAAAAGGGGAATTGGTCTGTTTGGGATAATATAGAAAGCACAGAAAAAAGCTAAACTTTATTTGTAAGTAACTATAAATGGGTCCAGGGACCCCCATATTGTTCTTTTTATTTTGTGGGCTTAATTAAAAATTCACAATATGCAGTTTATGAATTATTGACGAAAATGTGTTCACATTTATTCCCTCTGTGGTTCACAAGATTCAATTCTATGATTAATATTTTTTAAACTTTATTATCTTTTATTAAAATCTGACCTTTATACCTCTTTTGGCTGATGAATGTACAGATTTTAAAAATGTGATACATACATTGAACATCTATGTTTGTCTTGTTGGACCGTCCAGTTCCCAGATCGTTTTCAGCCTGACAGAGGAAAGCACCAGTGTTTCTTGCTGCAGTAATGGTTAAATCAGGTCCGGTGTGGATTCTAGTCTCATGTTGTGGATCAGCTCTGTACCATGTGTAGATCTGTACTGCTGGGTTGGCATCACTACTGCATTTCAGAACCACATCAGTGCCCTCTTGAACTGGACCAGATGGACTGACCAAGACTGTGGTGTTTTTAGGTCGGTCTAAAACAAATGAGAAAAAAAAATATTTGCCTTATTTTTTAAGTTTCACAGCTTTTTAATATCAGTAAAACAACAGAGATCTGGGTCAAGTTTGCTGTCTGATGTTTGAGCCTGTGTAACGTTTCCCTGAGTGTAGTTAGTGGTGGTGGCTGGTCATGGTGGTAGTTCCTGGACTCCAGAATGGACATAAAGCAGACAATCAACCTGTTCCAAATTTCACAGGTAAACAAACTGAGTTCTATCCATCCAGTCACACCTTTATTTAGTTTCCTCCATGTCTGCGTTTTATGCAGACACTGCAGTATGAGACTATCTGACTACATATTAGATAATGTAGGACCCCATTGCAAGTGGTTGTTTTTTTTTTCAGCAGTTGGTCCTTGTGAGTGACACAGACTTTTCACATTTTGATTATCTATTCATTCATCTTCTGAATCACTTTATCCTCTCTAGGGTCACTGGGGGTGCTGGAGCCTAACCCAGTTACCTGTGGGTGGGGTACACCCTGGACATGTTCCCAGTTCATCACAGGGCTGACATAGAGACGAACAACCAATCACTGTCACATTCACACCTATGGGTAATTTAGATGAACCAGTTAACCTATCAGTGCATGTCTGTGGATGGTGGGAGGAAGTCGGAGTACCCAGAGAGAACCCACACAGACATGGGGAGAACATGCAAACTCCACACAGAAAGGCCCCACTCCGAACCCAGGACCTTCTGCTGTGAGGCACGAGTCCTCTCCACTACACCACCGTGTTGACATCTTTTTGATTATTCTTCTTTGTTTATTCTTTACAGTGTATTAACACTACAGCGCAGGTGACATTAACATGATATATCAACAACACACGTAGTATTAGCTGATGAATCTAAACCACTAATTCATGACTGCTGGGTTCATATGGAAAAGGAATAACACAAGGACAATAAACACCTGAATAGGACATTTTCATAATGTACTCAGGCAGCACCACATGGGTCACCTTCAGTAAACTGTATTTACAACGCAGGAGGAACTGAACAGTAAACATGGGACCATTCTATAAAATATATTTCATATTCACTCCTATCTCACAGATGTATTAACTTCTGCTTAGAATAGAACCACTTCTGTCTAAGAGTGTGGTGTCAGCGTTTATGACAGTCTGAGCCTCAAACTGCACACTGTAGTCACTCTTCCATTGACCCTCAAATTGTGCAAATATAACTTGTGCATAAAAATTTACCTAATGGGAAAACAACAATTTCGCCAAAAGTCTCATTTTTCGATTAAAAGTGTTTGCGCTGACAAGAGGTGGTTTTTGGGGCGTAGCACAAATGGTGTATCACGCACAATTGCCATGGAAAGACCTTTTTCACAACTAAAGTCAGGTGAATAAAAAAAAAAAAACAGATGTTGACGTACGTTACAACAAGTGAAGAGGAAGAAGAAACATGTCGCGGTATGTGTGGACACACCAGGAAACCCAATCATTTTTTAATTTTGTACGAGATAGAGGGGTAATATATATAATAATAATAATGAATATATCTGTAAGTTAACACCATATTTACGTTCATTGCCATATTTATGGAATGACTTCTCGTGTCATCTTGCGTTAATAAATAAACAAATCATCGCATTTGTGATTTAATGGAAAAACCGACATTACGCACTTCTGTTTTTTTGACATTTAGTAAATATCGGTAAAGTTTTGTGCAGAGGTCCACTGGCAAAGCGACTAGTGATGAGTCCGACATTTCACACATTTGCTAAGGTGCTGAAATGTGACACACAGAACATGAGAGTACATTGTACTGTGTATTACTGTGTTATGCAGATAAAACACTGGTGAGAAAAATGATTACAGCCATCGATTATGAAGTAGGATAAGATGAATTATGTTATGAGAAAACTGAAAGTGAGCATTTCTGGAAAAAAAAATACTGTAATATTAATAAAGGACTAAATTAAAGTTCACTTACATTTAACATGAGCTTTCAGTCCTTTGCTAACAGACGACACATTCCTGTTGTCTTGTCTCCTGTAGACAGCAGTGCATTTGAACCTCCGTCCGTGGTGGAGGTGAGAGGCAGTGAAATTCAGAACAGACTTTATGACTTTAGTTTTGTCCTGATTTTCCACCAGTGTCTCCTGACTGGTTCCCAGTCTGGGGGTCCACGTCACAGTCGGACGAAGAGATGGACAGGGAGCTGGAGCAGAGCACTGCAGACTCACTGAGGCCCCCTCCTCCACCTCCAGTTCAGACGGAGACAGAGTCAGTTTAGGAGGATCAGCTGGTGGGAAATCACATATAGACCAGTCACCAAATAAACACGACTTTAAATATATAATATGTCCAAAATAAATGAACAAAACCACAAAGATAAATGGAACACAAATGGTTTAGAGACTGAGTTAAAAACATACCTTTGACATTAATATTCACACCTGATGGAAAATTATACATCAGAGGATTCTTGCATTCCAGTCTGAAAAAATATGTACCAGCGTCTGCAATTTGTATATTATTAATAGTTGAGGTGCAGATTTTGTTTTTTAAGTCTGCTGCTGTTGCTGTTGTGGTAAATCTTGATGTGACATCAGATGCAGGATTATGATCTCCTTTTTTCCATATTGCTACACATGTATTATCTAAGTTTGTGTTATATTTGTCTTGTATTTCAAAGGAACAGGGTATGGTCACACAGGATCCAGCTACAGCCTCTATTGTCTCTGGCAAAAAGATCTGAAAGTCTGCGCTTAAGACACCTGAAACACAAAACAGTGAAAAGACAATTACAAACTGCAAAATGTAAGTCTAGGATCTAAAGCATCACTCAGCAGATTAAAAAAAAAAAAATCATTCAACAATAATTTATTTATTTTTTGTTTATTATTATAGTTTCAAATTATACATTACACAAACATGCACCCATGCATAGGGAACCACACAGACGTAGCATATACAAATTATATAACAAACCTACCAAACCCCCCAAATAAGAAAAAACAAACAAAAAAAACCCCAAAAACAAACCAAAAAACACAACAACAAAAGAAACAACAAGATAAATAATGTTATCAACTCCTCTGTACAATACTCAACAATATTTTTTTTTGACATATCTTTTAATTTCATGACAATCCTTAAACTCCAAATGCAAAACTCAAACATCTGGGGGTACCTTAGTTTACGGTTCTGCTTGATCTCTTCTATACTCTTCTATAGTTTCAGATGTGAAGCTGGACCTGAACTTACCATGCAGCAGACAGATAGTGAGGAGGATATTCAGAGCTCCAGCCATCTGTTTGACTAAAAAAGAAAAAACAGGCCGATAATTCTAAACAAAACCCTCTGCATATTTGTCATATCTTAACCCTAAACACTCACTAAAACACTGATCACTTTAAAAACTTTTTTCTCCATGGACTCTTCAATTTTATTTCAGTCTTTTTTTCTATGTTAACATAAAACAGGAAGTGATAAATATAAAAGAAACAGTGACTAAAAATTTGATGAATTAAAGTTTAAAAATTATGTAACTTTACTTCCACCAAAATACATTTAATCTAAATATAGATAAAGAAAAGAACCAAGTGTTAAAGTTTTGTGTCAGGACTTACATTTTCACAAGGTCTGTAGAGAAGTCAAGTTCCTCAGAAGAATGTCTCTTAAAAACATGCAATAATTATCAGTAAAATGAGGAAGTCTTTGTTCAACATATGTAAAAATGACTCATACTTGTTCCCATAAATGGCTGTGAACTGAACTGTCATATTCTTGGTGGAGTTTCTCACCTTTATCTCAATGATACGTTGTACATTTGTGAAAACAGCAGCAGAAATGTTTATAAGTACTGCAACTGTTTTCAACTGATGTGTATTTATGTGAGCTGTCATCCATCCATCCATCCATCCATCTTCAATGTTGGGATTAAAGTAATGCTTTACAGTAACAGATTACTTTTTGCTGTGATGCAGTAGTGTAAGGCATTACTATTCCATTTTGAGTAATATTTTGTTCGGTACATGTTCAACAGTGTTTGCATTACAACACAGTTTTACTCATTATTTATTTGCTCAAAAACAAAAAAAAAATGCATCTGTAAAGTTCTATTTCCTGTTGGTGTTCAGCCAGTGGGTGAAGACGGCAGAAGACAGTCCATTGTCCACATGGACGTATGCTCATTATTAACCCTAACCCTGATTTATAGAAGCTAGTTAGCATGATCCTTGTGATCAGCAATGACAAGGTAAGCTAACGTTTATGACTATTTAGAATTGTAAATCAATTGTAGATGCTGCGCCCCCTGTTTGAACATGTAAAATGTTAGAAAAAATCCAAGCGTTCCAGCTGGGATTTGAACATCGTAGACCAGTGTTTTCAACCTTGGGGTCACCTGGAATTCAAATCGGGTCGCCTGAAATTTCTAGTAATTGATATATTTTTTTTAAATTACTAATAAAAAACATATGGTGAGTTGAGAGAGATAATCACAATATATAGAAGACATACTGTGAAGCTGAAACTGAAGCACTGTGGTACTGTTTATCTGACATATGTTCATTTTGGTCAGTTTCAGATGCTGCAGCTCTTTCATAATTCATTCTAGTTCTTGTTTGTTCAGTATTAATTGTCAGTCTTGTAAATCCCAGCTGGACTGACTGTACATATCCTGACCAAGGAAAATCTAATTCTCACTTTGTGCAGTAATCTACACCTGGCTTTTCTGCCTCCGTCCAGAATAATATACATTATATAGACTAAATGTCAACTAAAATTAACGTTTATTTGCAACATAATATACCAAACTATTACATGATCAAAAACAAATTAAATTTAGGAAAAAAAAAGTCTCTGTTTCGAATGTCTGGGATCACCAGAAATTTGTGATGTTAAAATGGGGTCATGAGCCAAAAAAGGTTGGGAACCACTGTCGTAGAATGTAGCATTACTTCCTGAACTATCTGTCCACATGGACTTCGGGGCACAAATTTATGCGTCCCAAGGGTCTCCTATATCTTGTATTGGTGGTGGAGGGGAGACGAGCCGTTTATAATGAGAGTCTGTATGGAATATACTAAATACAGAAGTAATACAGGACTCATGTAACACATTACAATTCTGACACAGTAATATTGTAAGGTAAAGAATTCCTTTAAATAACAGTAACAAGTAATCTGTAATGGATTACAGTTTGGTAGTAACTTGCACAACACTGTCTGTCATCCATCCACCCACCCACTTTCTGAGGTTAGGGTTGTTGTTGTTTTGTTGTTGACACAGCAGTACAGAGACAATATTAGATGTGTAAAAATAAGTTTTTTATTTGTACAAAAATGCAAAAATAATACAGAGCCAACATGTAATAACTCAACCTATAAACACAATGTAACTGCACAAAAGAACTGCAGCCAAACAAGAAAGAATGAACAGAACAAACTGACCTACCACAATGACACAAGAGGGAACATACATTGTGGTTGACCAAACTGAAGAACACAGAAGAGCTGAAGCAAGATGGACGCTGATTCGAACTGAATAGAAAGTAAACCTAACTAAACCTAAATGGCCCAAATGTGTCAAAGCCCATGGTTCTTCATTTCTCAGCTCCATCTTCAGCTGAACCAGGAACAGACTTCCCACTAACCATGTCCAGTACGTCAACAACAAAGAAACTAAAGGTTAATATAATGAATGATTCACAAATAAATACAACAAATAATGCATGTAATGCATGTTTGGATGAAATATGCAATACAGCCCACAGTCATGCACTCCAAGAACACACACAACTGGAGGGAAAAGAGAACATTTGTGACCACAAGGGGGAGTAATGAGTCACTGCTGGAGTCTGATTCATGAGGAAAACTGACACCATGAGGCCTGTGACCAAAGCATCAAAAAGTGACGAGATGGGATGAAAACCGCTAAAGAAAGAACTTTTACAGTCAAAGAAAGTGACAAATGATCAAAGCTAGAGGCACTGTTGTTGTTTTCTCCACTGGACACAGCTGTAGATGAAAACAACAGACTTTGATGAAATCACAGCGTTACACGAGTGAGTTTGGTCATGACTATTATAAATGTATAAAGTTATTATGGGATGTTTTTATCTTTGCTAAGTTAGTCATTTGTTGATTCTAAACTGTGACAGTTCTGACCTTCTTTGAATGATTCAAAACTCATGTTTCTTTTATTACCCCCCCTGAGGTGGACTGGAAGTACATCCACAAGTGGATGTCCGTCAGTCCTGGTCTCATCTACAGCCTGTCCGTCCATGGGAGTGGAGCTCTCCTTCACTGTGGTTCTCCCTCAGGTTTCTCTGTTCCCACTGGGTTTTTGGAGTTTTTCTTGCTGAGAAGGAGGGTCTAAGGACGGGGGATGCCGGGGACATTAACCCATTTCCTTCATCTACTGTTGAATTGACTGTTGTTTATTTTCATATTCAACTAATTCTGTAAAAGCCCTGTGAGGAAACCTTGTTGTGATATAGGACTGTACAAATAAAACTGAATTGAATTATTTTTGGTTTTGTTTGTTTCTGTGTTTGTTTGTTAACACTCTAGCAGCAAAACTGTTGGTTGAATTCATACCAAATTTGGTTTATAGATTGCCAGTGACCCAGAATAGATGTCATTACATTTTGGGAAAAATAGGTCAAAGTTTCAATTTTGCTGAATTTTTAATATCTTTTTTTTTCTTCTCCCATTTACTTATAACTGGTGAAATTACACATCTATAAAAACATCAATTTTGTTTCAGTTTACTTCAAACTTGGCACATATATAAAGGCAATTAATATGCTGACATCAGCACATGCATAGACATGATGACATCAGTTGGATTGATGCCAAAATAAGCTCTAATATGTACGAGGGGTGGGGTTTGTTGTGCCTGGAACCAGTCTTTTTCTCGTTTGTTATGGAGGAGCAAAAATCAGAGGAAAAAAACCCTCTTTTCCTCTTCTCTTGTGCAGTTTTCTTCAATTTTTCCAATCAATAAAATGAAACAAAAAACTGAATGAACCTGACACTTTATCACTGAAATGTTTTATGGGAAATTAAAGCCAAAGCAGAACAAGGCAGTGAACTCAGATCTGGCTAAAACTCCTTTTTTCATGCACCATGTGTATGGAAGAAACCACAAAACATCCAACTTGAAACACTTCCTTTGTTCACAACAGCTGATTACGCAGTATCTTGGCGTGAGTACCCAGTAAAAATGGCATAAATTGAACAGAGGAAAAATAGTCGCTCAGACATTTATCGTTGTTGAACTAGAAGAGCTTTATTTTACACATGCACGATGAACACAATACCTCACTGTATGACAGCGCCTCTCAGTGGCTGCATCAAGCATAACATTACATTTTCAATTTCAATTGAGAGTATATAATCATACACTGTCTGTCACCATCCTTCATTAAATACCTTTAAATGTATTTTTCATGCAGTTATGGAATAATCTTGTTGCTGTTTATTTTGCAGGTTCCTGTTTCTGTAAATCCTGTCAGTTATGGATGTTTTTATGTCTATTTTTCTTTTTTTACATTCTTTACTTCTACTTTTTTCTTCCATAATCTTTTCTAAATTGTTTTATGTCCTAAATGTGTTTTAAAAGTGAAACTGTTTTGAATATGAAAGTGTTCGTTGCTGCCATTTTTACCAGGACTCTCTGGAAGAGGAGATCTAGTATCTCAATGGGACCTTCCTGAATAAATAAGGAAAAATAAAAAGAATCATATCCAGGTCACGACAGACTGAGCCAAGCTGTTCTAAGTTGAGGTGAGTCAAGCTGATACTGATGATGGAGTAGCATTACATTTCATTACAGATAAACATGCTTTAACTCCTTCAGTGTGTTTCAGTCTGTTCTTTTTGTTGTTAACCCCTTATTTCCCTGATCCACATTTTCCAAACTGTGTCATTTATCTGTTACATGTGTTTCCTATTAATTACCTGGACCCTAAAGTTCAGTATAATATTACTCAGGTGCACATCACCGTATTTATTTTTCCAATCTATTGTTTAGTATTACTGAACTGTTTTTTAAAGTGAAACCCATTCAACAGATTGAAAATAAAAACAGAGTATTAAAAAGAATTGATCACTAAAAATTAGATAAAATATTGCAATGCTAATTTGTTACTTTAGGTGTAAAAGTAATAGAATTGTATGCAAAAATTAAAGAAGGACAAAGACTGATGAAGCAAAAGGAACCTTTATATCAATATTTGTTACATGCATATATTAAAAATTCAGCTTTTACAATAAAAGGCCATTATTTAATATGAAGACAATTAAAGAAAAAAAAAACACAGGCTTCATTTCAAGATGTACAGCTCTGGAACAAAATAAGAGACCACTGCAAAATGATCACTTTGTCTAATTTTACCATTTATAGGTAAGTGTTTGAGTAAATGAACATTTTTTTTTTATTCTTGAAACTACGATAACATTTCTCCAAATTCCAAATAAAAATCTTATTATTTAGAGCATGTGTTTGCAGAACACGACACATGGTCAAAATAACAAACAGATGCAGGTGTTTTCAGACCTTAAAAATTGTAAAGAAAACCAGTTCATATTATTTTCTAAACAACACAATACTAATGTTGTAAAAGTTCACACATCAGTATTTGTTGGAATAACCCTGATTTTCAATGACAGCTTTCACGTGTCTTGTCTCTCCTCCATTGCTGTTGGATGACTTTATGCAGCTCCTGGCACAGAAATTCAAGAAGCTCAGACATGTTCCATGGTTTGTGTCCATCCATCTTCCTCCAGAAGTTTTCAAAGTGGGTTCAGGTCTGGAGATTGGGCTGGCCATGACAGGGTCTTCATCTGGTGGTCCGTCATCCACACCTTTATTGACCTAGCTGAGGCCAGGAGCATTGTCCTGATAGAACAGGGGTGTAAAACTCATTTTAGTTCAGGGTCCACATTCAGCCCAATTTGATCCCAAGTGGGCCGGACCAGTAAAATAATAACAGTGAAAAAAGTACAATTATATTATGATCTGGTTTACATGTACAAAGTTTCATTAAAAATCTGAGTAACATGAACAATTTTAATTGTCTTAACTTAAAAACAAGTGCAATTTTAACAATATTATGCCTCGGTTTATCAGTTTATCATTTAAACATGTGCATTACAATCACAAAACATTTAGTAACAGGCAGAATATTGGTAAAATTGCAAAATTACTTTTCTTAAGACATTTCAGTTTGTTCATATTTGTTCATCTTATTCGCATTTTTTTGTAAAAGTATAGTTTGGTAATGTAAATCACTCAGTTTATCTAAATACTTAAATACTAAATAGGAGTAAAACTGATGAAAACGTGAGATTCATTAAATAATCTGGAAAGTTTTGGATTAAACTAAGACTGATATTAAAGAAAAACTGAATTAAAACTAGTCAATTCATCTAAATGACACTTAAAATAGGGGTATAAGTGATGCAAACAGATTTAATCCTTGTCAGACTATTTAATAAAAATCTAAATGTTGTAGATGAGCTGAGTTACATTTGGAAGAATTGATTAGTTTTACATAAAACTAAGTCCAAAACCAAAGTAAAAACTCATTCAAAATCACTCAGTTCATCTAAATAATAATCCACAGAGGAATTGAACTGATGAAAAGCTGCTGTAAACCATTTCAGATTATTGAATCAAATTCAAACTATCCACTCCTTTACTGAAACCATTCAAATTTTTGTACTTTGATCACAGTTAAACAAGTTTTGCAGTAAAAGTATTTGACTGCCATGGTGCACATGGATAATTCTATCTAAACAATCATTTGGTGTTAGTTGTCCAGGTTTGTTCCAACTAAGACAAAACTAATATATTCGCTTGAAAACGTTAAGATCACTTTAATGAAGCAGATACTGCTAAAAGCTCCAACTCCACTCTGAGAATCTGAGTTATGATGATTATTTTTTTTATCAGGACTTATCATTGAATACACACTAACTTTACCTATATTGAATTAAAAATTAAAAACCATTTCTCCCTCAATGCATACTTTATTTTCTTCTTTTACAGCCAGAGTGGAGCCAAGGACACCACCCTCCCATCATCCACCTTCAGCTGGCTCTTCTTGAAGAGGGAGGGCATGGCTGCCTCGCCCCCACTGCTGAGGATCAGGTGGTGTCCGTGCACTCGCAGAGAGGGTGCGCCCACCTTGCCCCCATTGATGAAGTACAGACGGCCTCTGTCCGCTATGAGACAGGACACGGCCGTCTTGTCCCTCTCACTGGGGTTCAGGTGGCCTCCATCCTCTGGGACAGAGGGCGCGGCCGCCGTCTTTCCTTCGCTGTGGTTCAGGTGGAGTCTGAGGTCCAGTAGAGAGGGCGCAGCCGCCTTCTCCCATGGCGGTGGTTCAGGAGGACGCTGACCAGCCTCTCTGTCTGGTGGTCCCTGCCCCCCTGAGAGCAGAGGGGCAGGGGGTTTGCTCTGAGGTGGCCAGTAGGGGGCCACCTGATAGCCAACCCCCTGCCCTTCACCAGAGCTGGAGGGCAGGGGACTGCATTGTGGGCTCAGACAGTCAGGGGCCACCTGAGAGCCTATGGCAGAGGTCCCCTTCCCTCTGCCTTTGGCTCTGTGGTAGCCTATGACCATTTGGGCCGAGCATGCAGTCCCCTGCCCTTCAAAAGAGGTGGAGGTCAGGGGACTGGCTCTAAGGTGGCCCCTGACTGGCCAGTTCAGAGCCAGCCCCCTGCCTTCTTGTTCTCAGGTGTCCAGTCATGGGCCACCTGACAGCAGCAGAGGCAAGGGGCTTCATGTTTGGCCCGTACGATAAGGGGCCACCAGACAGAGAGGCTGGTCAGCGTCCTCCTGAACCAACGCCATGGGAGAAGGTGGCTGCGCCCTCTCTACTGGACCTCAGACTCCACCTGAACCACAGTGAAGGAAAGACGGCGGCCGCGCCCTCTGTCCCAGAGGATAGAGACCACCTGAACCCCAGTGAGAGGGACAAGACGGCCGTGCCCTCTCTCTTCAAGAAGAGCCACCTGAAGGCGGACGATGGGAGGGTGGTGTCCTTGGCTCCACTCTGGCTGTAAAAGAAGAAAATAAAGTATGCATTGAGGGAGAAATGGTTTTCAATTTTTGATTCAGTCTAGGTAAAGTTAGTGTGTATTCAATGATAAGTCCTGATAAAAAAATAATCATCATAACTCAGATTCTCAGAGTGGAGCTAGAGCTTTTAGCAGTATCTGCTTCATTAAAGTGATCTTACATTTTCAAGCGAATATATTAGTTTTGTCTTAATTTGAACAAACCTGGACAACTAACACCAAATGATTGTTTAGATAGAATTATCCATGTGCACCATGGCAGTCAAATACTTTTACTGCAAAACTTGTTTAACTGTGATCAAAGTACAAATATTTGAATGGTTTCAGTAAAGGAGTGGATAGTTTGAGAATAAAGTCATTCATTAACAAGAATATAGTCGTTATATTTCGAGAATAAAGTCATAATATAATGAGAAGTTGTACCGACTCATCGATGCAGAACTATGAACATTTAGTGCAGTTCTCCTTTCATTTGGGGGTTAGGCACAAAGGCCAAATACTGACTCTATCCTCCATCAACACATTAGTCTAAGGACTTTGAAGAGAGTTCACACACATTTGGCTTTGTTGGAAGAACTGAACTGATTTGGAGCAAATTGTCTCTTTTGTGGAGGAGAAACTGATGAAGTGTTCAGCTGTAGGGCTATCAGTGGATACACCAGAGAACTATACAGAGAGGGTTTGGTGTTTCTGAACAAACTGTGGGGATTCTACTCTGAGTTTTTGCGTCCAACAGAAGGGAAAGTTGCTGCATCGCTTGTTGCCTTCGCTGTAAAACTGGAAACTGTCAAATTTTCAAAATATTACAAGTTTAATCTCATAAAAGTACGACTTTATTCTCATTAAATAATGACGTTTTTCTCGTTAATCAGCGTTTTTTTAAACTACGACTTTATTCTCATTAATTAATGACTTTATTCTCGTTAAATAATGACTTTATTCTCATTAATGAACGACTTTATTCTCGTTAATTAATGACTTTATTCTCGTTAAATAATGACTTTTTTAAAACTATGACTTTACTCTCATTAAATAACGACTTTATTCTCGTATCGTCAAGCTTTTTTTTTTCTTATGTGGCCCTAATACGCCGTCATATGAAATAGTCTGACAAGGATTATATCAGTTTTCATCACTTTTCCTCCTATTTTAAATGTCATTTAGATGAATTGATTAATTTTAATTCAGTTTTTCATTAAATGATCTGGTAAGTTTTAGATAAAACTAAAACTGACATTAAAGAAAAACTGAATCAAAACTAGTCTGAGGTACAGTTGGAAGAATTGATTAGTTTTACATAAACTGAGACAAAAACCAAAGTAAAACTCATCCTTAATTGCTTATTTCATGTAAATACTACTCAAAAGAGGAGTAAAACTGATGAAAATATGAGATTAATTCAATGATCTGCCAAGTTTTAGATAAAACTAAGACTGATATAAATGAAAAACTGAATTAAAACTAGTCAGTTCCTCTAAATGACAATTAAAGTAGGACTAAAAGTGATGAAAACTGATGTAAACCTTGTCAGATTATTTAATCAAAATTCAAATTATTAAAAAGAAAAAAGTACATAAAATAAATATTAATATTTTCCACTGATCTGTGTTACAGATGCATATTCAGTATGACTCTACACGTTGTTGACATTTTATTCAGTACAAACCCCAGTGAGTCACTGCAGAGCTCTGCCTCACATCTGACTGCGCGAGGCAGTACAAACTGGGTCACATGGCGCGTGCCCGTTTCTGTTCCTCAGCATATCGTCAATATGGACTTTACAGAAATATTTGTTCTACAGCATGACTCTGTACAGTCTGTGTAATGTCTTTAATGTTCGTGTGTGAGAATTGTTCCTGCTGATCGTACAATAAAGTGCAGAGAAAAGTCAGCAGGTGAGGCAGGCAGTACTCTGCCTCACCTCAAGGGGGCGGACGTGAACTGACAGGTGCTTTGTAGCTGCATTGGCTTCAACAGAAGGAATTGAAAGTGGGCGCCAAGCTAAAGCTAGTAGGTCAACAACAGCCATTTTTTATGCTCTGCCTTATCAAGGACGTCTTTCTTCTTTGGCCATAAGCTCTATTGAGGCGAAGAGACTCTTAAAACTAAGACAAAATAAGGAAGACTTTTACAACCAAGTCACAGCTTTTCGTGGAGAAGGATCGGCGCATGGACTTCATCTATAAGTAAAGGTAAGGCCACAAATGGTTGAAGTTTTGGTTTTTAAAAACAAGATGGGAGTAAGTAGAAAAAAATTCAGGTATTTGATAACGACATTTTTGGCCTAAAATAAGTTTTTTCTTATCATTTTGATAGACAACCTGAAGGTGAGTCCAGCTCTGTCAGCAGACAGATGAAAAGTGGCGTTTAAAAACCGTCCAGTGTAATATATAGACAGAGCAGTAACCTGGAAACACCAGAATTCTAAAGGAGTTCATACAATGACGTGTGGGGGGGAAGTCCCCCCCAATTCTAAAATTGCACCCACTTTGTTGTCCATAGGTTTGAACAGACTGGGCCAATGATCTGACTCAGTGTCTGAAGTGTCATTTACACACAGCTTCTACTACTTAATGGAGTAAGAGACTAGATCACTTTTGCTATAGATAGGATGAACTGAATTTAACATCATTTCAGTACCTGACATTAAATAGATGAATTCATGTTAATTAATGTTGTTGTTGGTCCAGTATGATGTGAGGTTCTTTTAGCTTTGTACAGGAACAGGCAATAGAAATGTCCTTCAGAGGGACAGATTTGATTTTATGCTTGGAGTACATTACAGCCAGCACTTTTTTTTTTTTTTTTTTTTACATATACTGTACTCAGTAAATAACTTTAATCAGTAGCTGATCTGCAGCTAAGTCTGTGACCAGTGCGTTTTACTTTGAACAGATCACAACCATTAATGGTCAGATAAATCGTGTGTTCACGGGAGAGTGTCGGTTTTGTGAGGTATTGCGTTAGCTAGACAGTAGCCAGTGTAATAATGGAATTGAGTGTGAACAGAATGCCTGAGCTAGCTCATGCAGTGTACTGGTTAGCTTCCAGAAGATTCTTTGTGAATGTACTATTCAAAATAATGTGTTGCAAGCAAAAGTTTGATCTGATCTGTTGATCATGTCAATCATTTGACATTGACCACAATGAGTTTTTCAAAGTGCGGCAATTAACCACGGTTTTAACGATAATTAGAATTTGAAAGGGTAATACTGAAGTGGGGAATTTTACCAGGGTTTATCATTATACCGGTAATGTCATGTGTGTCATAACATTTTCCATTTATCACTCTGATCAGAGCAATTCACTGTTCACTGCTAAAAATCACCACACATAATAAGTCATGTGCAGTCTTGTTGATTGAGGCAGGAAACATCTTCTGAACTCTAGGATCATTAGCATGCATTGTGATAACTGATATATGAGTGTGGAACTGAAAACATTTTGCTACTCGCAAACCTCAGTCACCATAGTCCGATGGACATGTGATCTGTGACGGATTGTCAGTGTGGTGTTGGTGAAGCAGGCTAGTATTATGATCATTTAGACATTCATGTGTATATATAAATACTAAATATTTCATAGTTTTATTAATTTTCTTAAATGTCCATTATTGTTAGTGACTGCTTCTTGTGCCTACTGCAGTAAGAGTGATCATGTTGTCAAATTTTCACAGTATTCTGAATAAAGTATCTTCATTACATTCATTATCTGTTTTACTATTTGCATTTTCTGGGATAGTTGTTTGTAGTTCTTGTGGAATTGTACTTCTAATGAGTTGCCAATACATGCTCTTAATTTGTCACTGTTAAAACTATGAAATGGCTGTGTATATGTGTGATTATATAATTGACATTAGCTTTCTTCCCTTGTTATCAAGGATGGCAGCCGTACCAGTCAAATACAGAGATCTGACTGGCCACCTCAAAACCAGCTACCATTCCCCCTCCTCTAACGTGGCCCCTGACCGGCCACCTGAGAGCAAGGGGGCAGGGGGCTTGCTTTCCGGTGGACAGTCAGGGGCCACCTGAGAGCCAGCCCCCTACCCTCCGCCTCTGGCAAAGGGCAGGGGACTGCATGCCCGGCCCAAACGGTCATGGGCCACCAGAGAGCCAAAAGCAGAGGGAAGGGGACCTCTGCCACTGGTTCTTAGGTGGCCCCTGACTCTCTGAGCCCACGATGCAGTCCCCTGCCTTTTGTCAGAGGTGGAGGGCACCTGAGAGCAGGAGGGCAGCCAGCCCCCTGCCCTCCTGCTCTCAGGTGACTCCTTCTTGAACCGTCACCTTACCGTGGTGAAGGAGTTTGAGAGCCCTAATGACCCTAGGAGCTATGTTGTCTGGGGCATTTTGCCCCTGGTAGGGTCTCCCATGGCAGATTGGTCCCAGGCGAAGGGCCAGACGAAGAACGGTTCAGAAGACCCTTCATGGCAAGAAGGGTGTGACTTTGAAAAGTTTTCCCATTATAAGAGACAGGAAGTGGATTGATACAATAAATCAGGAAGTATCAATGATATCAAGTTGGAATTTGAATTTTTTACAGATCTGATTGGAATATGACCAAACATGGGCTATTTCTGTAATATAATAAATACACATAACTGAATGATAATAAATGGCATCTGGATACATTTCCCAAAGCTTTTAATTTGGCTGGTAAGCTACAGGGCCATTGGTCCTATTTTTAATGTTGTCAAAGTTCATGTACAAGGGGATCTTATCTACAACTTACTTGTTCTTTTTCATTTCAGCACCTGCGACCCGGACCCAGATAAAGCAGAAGAAAATGGATGGAGGACGAGGAAATGCAGTCATTTCTAAATGTAAGTCAGCATTTCTGTGTCTGATCAGAAATGTCCACCACAGTTGTACATTTGTGTTGTTGTGTGTCAGTGGGTGTCACAGTGGATAACCTGGGTCTGATTTTGACTGTGTTTCAGGAAAGACAACAGCGATGCAGATCTTCTGTGAAGGAGGAGGCCCGTCTGATGGAGCTGTTCATCCATCGGTGGTCGTTCTCCACCAGACCCAGTAGATCCAGAGGTTGGTATAAATCCACTTCCTGTCTCCTCAGGACCCACATGTACAAAATCCCATCCTGAAATCACTCTTCCTCATCCACACAGTGTTTAATGATTGTGTCTTGATGTTTCTAGATGTGGGTGTAGATGACATCAGAGGAGATGTCAGCAATGACCCTGTGAGGGAGACCAGGACCAGAAACCATACCACAGACCTGACCCTCCCACAAAACCCAAAATGACCCCCCTGCCTCAAACCATAACTGCATCACACCTGGAAGTCATTCCATCATAACCAGGCTTCTGCAGAGCTTGATGATGAGCTGATCATGAACTGAACCAGGTGTACTGGAAGAGGGAAATATCTAAAACATGCAGGATACCGGCCCCCGAGGACTAGATTTGGACACCCCTGGTGTAAGGTTGAGTGCAATATAATGAAAACAGGTGTCCTGTTTTATTTCATCAACAGAAACATGTCGATATTGTACATTTACATCCACTGCTGCTATTGCCTGTTCAGACCAATTTATGTTAACTGTGTCACGTATGAAGCATTTTTGCACCTTATTTATTCTGTGTCTTTTATGAATAAAGAGAAAATTCACCAAAACATGCTCATGTGTGATTATTTGCTGGTACGTATCTTCAGGAACAAAGTGTAAAAGTTTATTATGAAGTGAGGATGAAACAGGCCTGTCTTCACCTCTTTAATCTGAAAAACTAGTTAGTTGTTCTGTTCTGTTGTCAGTCACATCTTTACTCAGGGTCTGGTGGTTTCATATGAACACTGAGCTTGTATGAACATCTACATGATCAGTGAATTAATTATAGAAAAATTCATGATTTACACAGGATAAATGCAAAATATAGGATAATATAATAAATGGTGTTAAAACACTTGGGGAAGGTTAAGAAAAAAATTATTTGGATGTTGCTGTGAAAATAAATAAACTTTACACACAGCTTTTTTTTTTTTTAACTTTTATTGAAGAAAACAAAAAACAACAAAAAAAAACAATGTACAGAGTAACGTTTGTCCTGAGATTGGGCCCAAGATTAAAATATAAAATATTTGGTTACAATGAAGAAAAGGAGAGAGAAAAAAAACCCAAAAACAATCCAGGCTTAAATATCCATTCCAATAAGACTGAATACTGGTCTCCATCTTCTTTCAAAGGTCGGAGTCTTCAGCTGTAGCTGTGCTGTTAACTGTTCCATTAGACAAACTTGTTTAATTTTCTGTATCCATTGTCCAATTGTAGGTGATTCAGGTTTCAGCCATAACTTTATCATTTTTCTCATAGTCAATCAGAAGAAGATGTGGTATGAATTGTTGGTCGTGGGACAGACCATCAGGGAATATGTCCAGTAAAAATAAGAATGGGTCCATAGAGAGGTTCACTTTAAGTAAACTATCCAATATGCCTTTTACATTAGTCCAGAAGGGTTTCACAATGGGGCACTCCCAAAATATGTGTCTGATCACCGACAAGACCACAGTTTCTCCAACACTTGTTGCTAACACCACTTTTAGAGAGAAAAGATTTTAATGGGGTTCTGAAAAATCGCATTTTAACCTTCCAGTCAAATTCCTTCCAAAGCTGACTCCCCACCCCCCTGTGACAACCAGAGCAAACACTTCCCCAGATATCCTCATCCAATATTACGTGTAATTCCAGTTCCCGGTGTTGTTTTATGTGCTGTGTATTATCTGAAAAATCTAACAGCTTCTGATATATCAAGGACACCTGTTTTTTCATTACACCATCATTTTCAATCAAATTGAAAAAATGTCTTTCTATGTTTGTTGGTTCTCTTCTGATGTGATCCCAGTCAGCATGTTTTATTATGGAATTTGTTATTTCTATAGTGGTCACTTGATGGTTGGTTAAATTTGCTTTTTAGTTGGTCAAAAGTTTTAAATATGTTTCCCTCAAACAGCTGATTGATAGTGATAAGTTTCCTCTCAGCCCACCGATCAAAACCCCTGTCTGATAGAGATGGAAGGAACTCAATATTCCCACTGATGGACATGGCTCGACAGAGGGACACTTTTCCTTTTAAATGTTTTCGAATCTGGTTCCAGATTTTTAATGTATGCTTAACCCATAAATTTGTAATCTTTATTTTTTTCCGAGATTGCAGATTATTAAACGGGAGGCGCGAGAGGGAGACCCCCGGCAGTGACTCCTCCAAAGACACCCATTGTGATTCTGGATCACGAATGATCCAGGCTACCATTGCTTTCAATTGGGCTGCCCAATAATACAATCTGAAGTTAGGCAATTTTAAACCCCCGTTTCCCTTATCAGACATCAAGATTTTAAGACGTACTCTTGGTCTTCTGTTCTGCCAAATGAATTTTGATACGAGTTTGTCCAATGATCTAAAAGCAGACTGTGATACAAAGACCGGGAGACTTTGAAACAAAAATAACAATCTAGGAAGCACATTCATTCTTATGCATTCAATTCTTCCTATTAGAGAGAGTGGAAGTACATCCCATTTATTTAAATCAGTTTTAATTTCCTTAAATAATTTATTGTAATTAGCTGAAAAAAGCTGTGTGGTCTTGGGGGTAAGAATTACTCCTAAATATCTGAACCCCTGTTTTGAATGTCTAAACGAGACTAGATTATCCAGCTGTGACGGCCAGTTCCCAACAATCATTAAAGCTTCAGATTTATTGATGTTAACTTTGTAACCTGATACTAAGCAGAGCAGGGACAGAAGTAATAGGGTTCTCTAAAAATAATAAGATATCGTCCGCAAAAAGAAAAAGCTTATGTTCACACAAAGCATTTTTAATGTCTTTAACTTATTCTTTACCACATTTACTGTTTTTATGATGCTACTTGAGACACTTTTATCCCTTTTGAACGATTTTATAAAACCAAAAAATAAATTATGAGAAAAGTATCATCACCAAAGAACTGTTTCTCTGACAGTTAATGTTTTTTCAACTCAAATCTTCTACAACAGTGATTCTCAAACTTTTTACAGTGGAGTACCCCCTGAAAATAGTCTATCTTTTTTAGCCAAGTACCCTCAACTCTCACTTTCAGCATTTTTTATTGAAAAAAATTTGAAAAATTAGTGCCAAAAGTACGGAAGCGTATTGCATTCACAAAAAAAAATAATTTCGGCTCTGTTTTTCTGAATTAATGAGATAATTATCTCATAATTACGAGAAAAAATAAATTAAAAAAAAAATCGGCGCTGTTTTTCTGAGTTTATGAGATACTGTTTCCTGAAAAAAAAAAAAAAAAAGCTCTGTTTTTATGAGTTTATGAGATACTGTTTCCTGAAAAAAAAAAAAGCTCTGTTTTTATGAGTTTACGAGATACTGTTTTCCGAAAAAAAAAAAAAAAAAGCTCTGTTTTGATGAGTTTACGAGATACTGTTTTCGAAAAAAAAAAAAAAAAAGCTCTGTTTTTATGAGTTTACGAGATACTGTTTTCCGAAAAAAAAAAAAAAAGCTCTGTTTTTATGAGTTTACGAGATACTGTTTTCCGAAAAAAAAAAAAAAAAAAGCTCTTTTTTTATGAGTTTACGAGATACTGTTTTCCGAAAAAAAAAAAAAGCTCTGTTTTTATGAGTTTACGAGATACTGTTTTCCGGAAAAAAAAAAAAGCTCTGTTTTTATGAGTTTACGAGATACTGTTTTCCGGAAAAAAAAAAAAGCTCTGTTTTTATGAGTTTACGAGATACTGTTTTCCGAAAAAAAAATAAAATGTGGCTGTGTTTCTCTGTCAGTGGGACAGTGGTCCCTGGTCCAGGCAGGAGCTCCTTCTATCTGTGCTGCTGAAAGCCTCTCGGGGGAGCGTGAAGTTGTTTCCGTTCTCGTAACCGGTTCCGATTACGGATCATGGAACTAGTTTCGTTCACAGAAATCAGAACCAAGCCCCGCTTCGTGCACGGATCAAGCCCTTCAAGCACACCGGCGCTCGGAGCCTGTAACCCGGCTTCCTGACAGGGCACGACCGCGGTGATGGGAGTTGGCATTAATGAAGTCAAATAAAATGACATTCACCAGCATTAAAGAAAATATACACAGCAGAAGAGTGCAAATGTGGATTCATTTATTTGTCGGACCTGATGGAAAGCATTAGTCAGAACTAGATCCATGGAGGAGCGGCTTGGTGTACCGGTTCGTCCCCCCTCCAATAACTTTCCATCAGGTCCAGGTGGACAGCTATCCGCTCCCCGGTGTGTAAGCCGGACTGGAGCGGGTGGACGGAGCAGCTCAACTCCACAGAACCCCGGCGCTCGGAGCCTGTAGCCCGGCTTCCTGACAGGACAGGACGCGGTGATGGGAGTTGGCATTAATGACTACCACTACTACTAGGACTCCTGCCATGGGGCGGGTGTCCTGTCCCGGTGCATTGGGCCGACCAGGTGAACCAGTGTTTTCCATGGCTGGTGGTCCTGTGCCAGCTGCTCTGCGTCCTCCATGGTAACTCCATGTTGTTGGAGGTCGCCTGCAATGACGTCGAGCCATCGGGTGCGGGACTTGCCTTGTGGTCGTTTCCAGTCTGCGGCCTTTGGGTCAAACTGAAGGATGGCTCTTGTTGGATGGTCAGGAGGGAGGCGGAGGACATGACCGAACCAGCGGGGGCGACGTTGCGCGGCCAGGCTGGATGCTTTGGGCTGGCGTGTGCGGGCTCCAAGCACCTGATTGGAAACCCGCTGGGGCCACCTGATGTTTTCGATGGTTCTGAGAGCCCTGCTATCAAAGCCATCTATTCTGGCAGCCAGAGTCTGGTTTAAGGGCCATGTTTCCGAGCCATAGAGCAGGATGGAGAGGACGGCAGAGTTGTAGATCCGGGGCTTCGTCCTGCGTGAGATGGTCTGGTTCCGCCACAGTGGTTTCCAGAGAGACATCAGAGCTGATGCTGCCAGGGCCCTTCTGCGGGTAATCTCTGGTTTTAGGTCCCCGTTGTCTGTCATCACCCCAGATACACAAAGCTCTTGACAGGTTCTACAATGTCATTACTAAGCTGCAAGGGAGGTGGATCTGGCCCATCACCGACATGCGTGAGGTTGGTTTTTGTCCAGTTCACTTGGAGGCCAAGCTTCTGTGCCTCTTCACTGTAACTGCCCAGAGCATCTGTCAGCTGACTGTAGGATGTGCTGAGCAGGATGGTGTCAGCAGCATACTCCAGGTCCTGGCATTAATGAAGTCAAATAAAATGACATTCACCAGCATTAAAGAAAATATACACAGCAGAAGAGTGCAAATGTGGATTCATTTATTTGTCGGACCTAATGGAACGCATTAGTCAGAACTAGATCCGTGGAGGAGCTCTTGGTGCCCCGGTTCACCCCCCACCCCCATAGCTTTCCACCTGGACCTGATGGAAAGCTGTCCGGGGGTGGGGGGTGAACCGGGACACCAAGACGCATATTTTCTTTAATCATGGTGAATGTCATTTTATTTGACTTCATTAATGCCAACTCCCATCACCGCGTCCTGTCCTGTCAGGAAGCCGGGCTACAGGCTCCGAGCGCCGGGGTTCTGTCGAGTTGAGCTGCTCCGTCCACCCGCTCCAGTCCGGCTTACACACCGGGGAGCGGATAGCTGTCCACCTGGACCTGATGGAAAGTTATTGGAGGGGGGACGCACCGGTACACCAAGCCGCTCCTCCATGGATCTAGTTCTGACTAATGCTTTCCATCAGGTCCGACAAATAAATGAATCCACATTTGCACTCTTCTGCTGTGTATATTTTCTTTAATGCTGGTGAATGTCATTTTATTTGACTTCATTAATGCCAACTCCCATCACCGCGGTCGTGCCCTGTCAGGAAGCCGGGTTACAGGCTCCGAGCGCCGGTGTGCTTGAAGGGCTTGATCCGTGCACGAAGCGGGGCTTGGTTCTGATTTCTGTGAACGAAACTAGTTCCATGATCCGTAATCGGAACCGGTTACGAGAACGGAAACAACTTCACGCTCCCCCGAGAGGCTTTCAGCAGCACAGATAGAAGGAGCTCCTGCCTGGACCAGGGACCACTGTCCCACTGACAGAGAAACACAGCCACATTTTATTTTTTTTCAGAAAACAGTATCTCGTAAACTCATAAAAACAGAGCTTTTTTTTTTTTTTTTTCCGGAAAACAGTATCTCGTAAACTCATAAAAACAGAGCTTTTTTTTTTTTTTTTTCGGAAAACAGTATCTCGTAAACTCATAAAAACAGAGCTTTTTTTTTTTCGGAAAACAGTATCTCGTAAACTCATAAAAACAGAGCTTTTTTTTTTTTTTTTCCGGAAAACAGTATCTCGTAAACTCATAAAAACAGAGCTTTTTTTTTTTTTTTTTCGGAAAACAGTATCTCGTAAACTCATAAAAACAGAGCTTTTTTTTTTTTTTTTCAGGAAACAGTATCTCATAAACTCATAAAAACAGAGCTTTTTTTTTTTTTTCAGGAAACAGTATCTCATAAACTCAGAAAAACAGCGCCGATTTTTTTTTTAACTTATTTTTTCTCGTAATTATGAGATAATTATCTCATTAATTCAGAAAAACAGAGCCGAAATTATTTTTTTTTGTGAATGCAATACGCTTCCGTACAAAAGTGTCTGTTTTTATTTTCAAAATTTTGTAAAACAACATATATTTAACTATTGCAGTTTAAAACTCACTTTATTGCATACATCAATTGACATCTTTGTGTTAAACAGCTTCATTTCTCTGTGATGATGTCAGTTGGACTGAAACAGAAAACCAATCTCATCCTCTAAAAAGGCTGATCCATTGTGGCCAAATGATTTTAGTTGAAACAACTCAATACAACAGGTTTATAAGAGAGTGACTTCTGACTTTGGACCTTGGTTCAGCACCCTGTGACTTCTGCATTTGTTCATTGATGAACCTGAGTCTTTTACAGTCATGGGGGAGTTGGTGCTGTCTATGTAAGATTATACAAATACATAATCTATAAATACTACAGCTTCAAGAAAAAAGTGCAACAAATGTGAAGGAAGTATTTAAAATGCAGAAAGGGAAGCATTCAAAACTGTATCACACTAATGATAATAGTCAGCACTTTACAGTCAATCATACATTCAGACAAAGCAGATGAATGTGACAATAAGTTCATCAGTTTGTTGTGTCGGCTCTGTATGTCCTGTCCAGAAAACAGCTCGATCACTTAAAAATACTGTACACTTCCATTGCAAAAACACAAAAAAAACTAAGTCAGTGCATTTGCAACATTTCAGATCATCTGCCGTTACAGGTTTGTCACAATACTTACCTGGCAAAATATGCAAATGTCCTATATGTATATACACTGATTTTCTATATATGAAATATTGTATATGTACACATGAAATAAAAACATTTCATATATGCACAAAGTATACATATGAAACGTATTATAAATCAACACTTCCATGTACTGATATACTATATGCACATAGAGAAATATTACCATGTTTATGTTATATACACATCTAATGAACATGTATCTCCAAATATCCAGAGGAAGTATGTGATATTCATCCAATAGGGTCATAGGACATTATATTACATTTTCATGTGGGAAGAACAGTATGACATATTCACTGATCTGTAGGTTTTTGTGTTAAAATGTAAAAGTTCTGCTTAATATTGAAATTGTCTTCTAACAAAACCTTTCATTCAAACAGATGTTTCATGCTGAAGCTCAAAAATATGGATTAAAATAGGGTTCGTATACTAACATATGTATCATAACCATGACAGTTATGCTACGTCTTACTGTTCTGTGCTTCCTTATAAGAGCTTTAGGACTGATCAAAACACTTTCTGGGCGTGGCTTTACTGGATCACTATAAGTTATTATGTCTCTAGAAGGCCTGAATGGAAGGAATTAAAACATCGTTTTGGTTTTCCCATGTTTACAGAGCTGTTTGTGTGGAGTCATTGGCGTTGTTTGACCTTTCACCTCTGGTTTTCTGCTCCGTATTCACTGAACTCACCACTGACTCTTCAGTTCTACTGGGACTGTCAACGTTTATGACAGAGGGGCGCTCTGATAGGCTGGCAGCTTCTGTGGACGGGGACACGACCACTCTCTCTATGGGCTCATTGGCTGTTTGGCCTGTTACGATGACATAATTGGACTCTGGCTGAGGGGCACTGGGGCGGCGCTGCAGTGCATGCTGGATGCAGGAGAAGGAGCGCTGGCGAGGGGCAGGTTGGGGCGACAGGAAATGAGGCGTCACTGCTCTGGGGGCCTCATGATGCCTCTCGCGGTCCTCGTCTTCTGATGTCACTTCCTGTAAGGTGCTGATTGGGCGAGGGGAGCGGCCCATGATCCTCGGAGGGACCAGCGCTGTTGCCGATTGGTTTAGCTGTGGTCGCCAGTTCTGAGGGGAGGGGTACTGGACTCTGCTCATTGACCAATCACTGACAAGATAAGAAAGATGTGACAAAATTCAACTGACACACCAGCTGATGGCGTCCCAACACTGATGAAATGAGTCAAGTGCATCCACTATCTTTGAATCATAATCTGAAATCTGGAGTCAATGCCAGAAGTGTATCATGTATCCTCTCAGTTCATAAATGCTTGTGCCACATTTGAAGACATTCTATCGTACTATTCTAGAGATACTGCATTTTTAAACATAGTGGAGGCTGACAGACCGTTGGACTCATCTATGACAACTGTGTTTGGCAGAAAGACTTTCAATACTGAGAATCTGAGAAGTCATGTAAGACACAGGCCCAATTCCAATTCACCCCTTGGCCCTCCCCTTACCCCTCCCCTTGGCCCTAGCACTTGGCACTACCCCTTGAAACAGAGTTGTAAGGGGTAGGGGTTGAAACATTCCCCTATGAATTGAGACAACCCTTTTTGAGACCTGTTACGTCATCAACAGTCATCGATGCCGCTATAAACAGATGCGACAACTTTGTTTCCAAAATAATTCCCCATGCCGTCAGCAGCTGTAACTGTCTCTGCTCCATGGGCTTATGTATGAATGATGCTACATTAATAAATTTGCCTTGCCTTGTGTCTCCATTTTGTTTTTTGTTCTTTTGAGCCAGAAGGGACCGTATTTGGACAAAAGGTTGGAACCTGGGGACACCAAGGAGTGAAACTCTTCAAGCTAAAACTAAAAACACCAACCTCAATGCAAACTAAACATGTTATGTTAAACTCCATCAAGTATTTTCAGCTGCTTGCTACATGTGAACATATATAACTGCATCTCATAAGAATAATGGCAATTTCATGTCATCTATGTGCAGCTGTTAGCTGACAGATCAGTGTCATAACTGTAATGTTTTTAAATTACATATGTTAACAAGGTGAGTATAATAATTATAAAGGTAACTTCAGGAATTATTTGTATGACAAAATATTTTTGAAAATTGTAAATATCCCCTGATTCTACTGATCCAGTTTTGGAACAAAAATGTCAGCTGGCCTTTATATACAGGGTGTATCAAACAAAACTATATATTTTGAAAAATGAATCCCAGTTCCGTATTTGATAATTTTTGGAATTTCTTTTATGGATGTCGGTAGGTAGGGGATAGGTGAATATTTGTCCAAATTTACAGAGCCAGGTTTTAATGCATGAGTGAGCAGGGGCAAATTGCCCAATCCAAGTTAAAACTGGTTTGTCCGAAGTAGCGGTGGGATTTAAATCTAATCAAAGGTCATGGGAGGGGACAATGGGCATCCATCTTGTTTTACACAAAATTGCCGGGTTACAGCATTAACACTTTGGCCACCATGTCAGTTTCATTTCTTTACCCATGGCAGCTGTTCCTTTCAAAGTTAATTCAACTTGTTTAGGCCTGAAAATGTCACTGAGGACAGACCGAGTTAGGGTTAACATTAACCCTAACCCTGGGTCTGTAAATTTGGACAAATATCCATCTTATCTTATCTTATCTTATCTTGTCTTATTTCATCTCATCTTATCTTAATCTTATTTTATCAAAGATGATAAGATTACAGATAAGATGATATTAATGGAGCAATAATTTATGAAATCACCATCACTGCACTAATTAAAAGGCCAGACTGACTTGTAGACTTAGAGATAACTTCCTGTATGTGTTCCATAACTGGGAGCCAACATTGACTGGTTGACCATGGTTTTACCTTTTTAATGTGCTCTTTACATTGAAGCTTGTTGCAAATGTAATCAACAGCCATTTTAAACATTTTACTGTAGGAATATTTTGCTTAGCTCAAACTATTCTTACACAAATTAACCTAAGAGCAGAATAATGCTTAATTTTCTGAAAAATGATTAACATATTACCACAGTAGTTAAACACAAGATATAAATGGGTAAATACAAACCCCTCAATGTGGTATAACCTCAGTCAGAAAACACGTCCCTAATAAAACAACAAAATGTATTATAGTCTCTGTGCTCAGGCTGTTTCTCAGACCTCACCTTGTAAATTTTGTCTTTTTGAACAACAAAATAGTAGTAGGATTTTAATACTTTTTTGACAGTGATTTAAATTGTATATTGTAAATTTAATACAAAGCATCAATAATCAAACACCTGTTGAGGCTCTTGCACAGTTTATTATCTGTTAAACTGTAACACTCATCATAAGGACTAATATGTAGAATTACAGAAAATCCTGGTAAATTCAAAAATTATGCTTATATTATATATCATGTAATTATATATAATCTATGAAAGGGTTAAAAAGCAATTTCTGTCCTGACCTCCTGTTGGAAATAGGTGTGATCTGTTAGTTTTACACTTAATCTGCATTTGCGTATAATTCTTTGGTTCTGTTTTCACTGGTCTAATTAGATTAAATCTGTTTATTCCAGTAATGACGACTGTAAAGTCGACAGATAATCTGCAGTTTTAGTTTTGGCAGCTTTAATAAACCAGTTCAATCCAAATGCTACAGTTTGGGGTTGAGCCACTTTCTGACAGAAGCATTACCTGTGTGGTCAGTGTTGTTGACCGGTACTCCAGCCCGTAGCAGCTCCAGAACCACCCTGTCCAGACTGCTTCGCACTGCTCGGATCAGAACCACAGAACCATCTGGACCACACCACTCAGCCGACTGCCAACAGCACCAGAACATAACAGAAACGTAAATACAATACTGTACATATGGCATCAGGGACATCCACAACATGAAACAACAGTGACACTGGAGGAAACCCTTTAACCCCTGATGTGTCTGTGGTGAGCGTTCTGAAGGTATGAGTTATTTTAAATATTCATAAAAATTCAACCTTTTGCTCAATAAGAAAAACACAGAGCAGTGAATGAGAAAAACTCACTACGAAAATAAAGAGTTTGGGCTTTTTTTTTTTTTTTTTAACACCGTTTTCTTCGTCATTTTTTGTTTTTACTGTTTGCAGTGTTGTCATGATTTTCCTATGTATGCACATGGGAAGAGTCAGTATAGCCTCAGAGGAACCAGCATTTTAAAAAAGCTAAGGCAAGAACAAATGAAAAAAGTAGATGTATTTCTGTTACAGGGGTTAATCTTTGGAATGGCCTGGAAGATTGATTCAAACAGTCTAAAACAATGAAAACTTTTAAAAAGATGGACAAATTAACTATTATTCAATATAGAGCTCAGGACTGACTAAAGAAAATAACTGTTTAAAAGACTAGGATCAATATTGGTAGTTGAGATAAGGACATGATTTACTTGAATTAAAATTAAATATGCATTCTCTTTTGTTGTATATTTAGCAATGATTACATCGAAAACGTTTTTTTTTTTGTTTGTTTGTTTTCTTGTGGAAACATTGTGTTCATTGTAAACAGGGTCAGGCAAAATAGTCTTAACTTCAGCCTAAACCCTTTCAGTCGTATTGTATATGGAACAATGGATAGGTTGTTTTTGTTTGTTGTTTAAAGTAAATAATGACCGAATAAACCACAACTACTTTTTTTTTTACCGTGTTTTTACTGAGTTTTGACCGTTTATTTCCATTCTGGAGTTCAACCAGGTGCCAAAAAGCAGCTGGACTGATTTAGAAAAAAGAGCCCCAAAACTAAAACTACTGGGACAAAATTCAAAGTTCATGTTCAACATCCTAAATCTTTTATTGATGTACATTCTCAGTGCCGTATTTAGTAAAAACCTGTCAAACTTCAATTCCTATGTTTGTCTTTTTCTGTTATTCCACCCTATTTTGACCCTAAAACACATAGTAAAACAAAATCACTAAAGAAAAGGAACACAAGCACACACAAGTTTGCGAGTAGCAAAATGTTTTCAGTTCCACACTCATATATCAGTTATCACAATGCATGCTAATGATCCTAGAGTTCAGAAGATGTTTCCTGCCTCAATCAACAAGACTGCACATGACTTATTATATGTGGTGATTTTTAGCAGTGAACAGTGAATTGCTCTGATCAGAGTGATAAATGGAAAATGTTATGACACACATGACATTACCGGTATAATGATAAACCCTGGTAAAATTCCCCACTTCAGTATTACCCTTTCAAATTCTAATTATCATTAAAACCGTGTTTAATTGCCGCACTTTGAAAAACTCATTGTGGTCAATGTCAAATGATTGAAATGATCAACAGATCAGATCAAACTTTCGCTTGCAACACATTATTTTGAATAGTACATTCACAAAGAATCTTCTGGAAGCTAACCAGTACACTGCATGAGCTAGCTCAGGCATTCTGTTCACACTCAATTCCATTATTACACTGGCTACTGTCTAGCTAACGCAATACCTCACAAAACCGACACTCTCCCGTGAACACACGATTTATCTGACCATTAATGGTTGTGATCTGTTCAAAGTAAAACGCACTGGTCACAGACTTAGCTGCAGATCAGCTACTGATTAAAGTTATTTACTGAGTACAGTATATGTAAAAAAAAAAAAAAAAAAAAAAAAAAAGTGCTGGCTGTAATGTACTCCAAGCATAAAATCTAATCTGTCCCTCTGAAGGACATTTCTATTGCCTGTTCCTGTACAAAGCTAAAAGAACCTCACATCATACTGGACCAACAACAACATTAATTAACATGAATTCATCTATTTAATGTCAGGTACTGAAATGATGTTAAATTCAGTTCATCCTATCTATAGCAAAAGTGATCTAGTCTCTTACTCCATTAAGTAGTAGAAGCTGTGTGTAAATGACACTTCAGACCACTGAGTCAGATCATTGGCCCAGTCTGTTCAAACCTATGGACAACAAAGTGGGTGCAATTTTAGAATTGGGGGGGACTTCCCCCCCACACGTCATTGTATGAACTCCTTTAGAATTCTGGTGTTTCCAGGTTACTGCTCTGTCTATATATTACACTGGACGGTTTTTAAACGCCACTTTTCATCTGTCTGCTGACAGAGCTGGACTCACCTTCAGGTTGTCTATCAAAATGATAAGAAAAAATTATTTTAGGCTAAAAATGTCGTTATCATATACCTGAATTTTTTTCTACTTACTCCCATCTTGTTTTTAAAAACCAAAACTTCAACCATTTGTGGCCTTACCTTTACTTATAGATGAAGTCCATGCGCCGATCCTTCTCCACGAAAAGCTGTGACTTGGTTGTAAAAGTCTTCCTTATTTTGTCTTAGTTTTAAGAGTCTCTTCGCCTCAATAGAGCTTATGGCCAAAGAAGAAAGACATCCTTGATAAGGCAGAGCATAAAAAATGGCTGTTGTTGACCTACTAGCTTTAGCTTGGCGCCCACTTTCAATTCCTTCTGTTGAAGCCAATGCAGCTACAAAGCACCTGTCAGTTCACGTCCGCCCCCTTGAGGTGAGGCAGAGTACTGCCTGCCTCACCTGCTGACTTTTCTCTGCACTTTATTGTACGATCATGAATTCATTTAAATGACAATTAAAATAGGAGTAAAAGTGATGAACACTGATATAATCCTTTAAAGACTATTTCATATGACGGCGTATTAGGGCCACATAAGAAGAAAAAAAACAAAAAACGCTTGTCACTACGAGAAAAAAGTCATTATTTAACGAGAATAAAGTTGTTAATTAATGACAATAAAGTCGTAGTTTTAAATTTACGTTGATTAACGGGAAAAAAGTCATTATTTAATGAGAATAAAGTCGTACTTTTATGAGATTAAACTTGTAATATTTTGAAAATTTGACAGAGTTTCCAGTTTTACAGCGAAGGCAACAAGCGAAGCAGCAATTTTCCCTTCTGTTAGACGCAAAAACTCAGAGTAGAATCCCCACAGTTTGTTCAGAAACACCAAACCCTCTCTGTATAGTTCTCTGGTGTATCCACTGATAGCCCTACAGCTGAACACTTCATCAGTTTCTCCTCCACAAAAGAGACAATTTGCTCCAAATCAGTTCAGTTCTTCCAACAAAGCCAAATGTGTGCGAATTCTCTTCAAATCCTTAGACTAATGTGTTGATGGAGGATAGAGTCAGTATTTGGCCTTTGTGCCTAACCCCCAAATGAAAGGAGAACTGCACTAAATGTTCACAGTTCTGAATCGATGAGTCGGTACAACTTCTCATTATATTATGACTTTATTCTCGAAATATAACGACTTTATTCTTGTTAATTAATGACTTTATTCTCGTTATATAAAGAGCTTTTTCTCATTAAATAGACTTTATTCTCGTTAAATAACGACTTTATTCTCGTTAAATAATGAGTTTCTTAAAAATACGACTTTATTCTCGTTAAATAATGACATTATTCTCGTAGTGACAAGCGTTTTCTTTTTTTTCTTATGTGGCCCTAATACACCGTTGTAATTTCATAAAAATCTAAATATTGTGGAAAAACTGACTTATATTTGGAAGAATTGATTAGTTCAGTATAAAACTCAGATATAAACCAAAGTAAAACTCATTCAAAATCACTCAATTTATCTAAATCATACTAAAAAGACGAGTAAAACTGATGAAAATGTGAGATTCATTAAATGATCTGGCAAGTTGTAGATAAAACTAAGACTGATATTAAAGAAAAACTGAATTAAAACTAGTCGATTCATCTAAATGACACTTAAAATAGGGGTATAAGTGATGCAAACAGATTTAATCCTTGTCAGACTATTTAATAAAAATCTAAATGTTGTAGATGAGCTGAGTTACATTTGGAAGAACTGATTAGTTTTACATAAAACTGAGTCCTAAACCAAAGTAAAAACACATTGAAAATCACTCAGTTCATCTAAATAATAATCAACAGAGGAATTAAACTGATGAAAAGCTGCTGTAAACCATTTCAGATTATTGAATCAAACTCAAACTATCCACTCCTTTACTGAAACCATTCAAATATTTGTACTTTGATCACAGTTAAACAAGTTTTGCAGTAAAAGTATTTGACTGCCATGGTGCACATGGATAATTCTATCTAAACAAACATTTGGTGTTAGTTGTCCAGGTTTGTTCAAACCAAGACAAAACTAATATATTCACTTGAAAACGTAAGATCACTTTAATGAAGCAGATACTGCTAAAAGCTCTAACTCCACTCTGAGAATGTGAGTTATGATGATTATTTTTTTATCAGGACTTATCATTGAATACACACTAACTATATTGAATTAAAAATTGAAAACCATTTCTCCCTCAATGCATACTTTATTTTCTTCTTTTACAGCCAGAGTGGAGCCAAGGACACCACCCTCCCATCATCCACCTTCAGGTGGCTCTTCTTGAAGAGGGAGGACACGGCCGCCTCGCCCCCACCGCTGAGGATCAGGTGGTCTCTATCCTCTGGGACAGAGGGCGTGTCCGCCGTCTTTCCTTCGCTGTGGTTCAGGTGGAGTCTGAGGTCCGGTAGAGAGGGCGCAGCCGCCTTCTCCCATGGCGGTGGTCCTGGAGGACGCTGACCAGCCTCTCTGTCCGGTGGCCCCTTACCATTCGGGCCGAATATGAAGCCCCTTGCCTCTGCTGCCCTCAGGTGGCCCATGACTGGACACCTGAGAGCAGGAGGGCAGGGGGCTGGCTCTGAACTGGCCAGTCATGGGCCACCTGAGAGCCAAAAGCAGAGGGAAGGGGACCTCTGCCACCGGGCTCTCAGGAGGCCCCTGACTGTCTGAGCCCACGATGCAGTCCCCTGCTATTTGCCCGAGGTGGAGGGCAGGGGGCTGGCTCTGAGGTGGCCCCTGATTGGCCACCTCAGAGCCAGCTACCATTCCCCCTGCTGTGATGTGGTCCCTGACTGGCCACCTGAGAGCAGGGGGTCAGGGGGCTTGCTCACTGGAGGGCAGGGGACTGCATGCCTTGCCCAGACTGTCATGGGTTACCAGAGAGCCAAAAGCAGAGGGAAGGGGACCTCTTCCACCGGCTCTCAGGTGGCCCCTGAATGACTGAGCTCACAATGCAGTCGCCTGCCCTTTTCCAGAGGTGGAGGGAAGGGGGCTGGCTCTCAGGTGACCCCTGACTTGCCACCTCAGAGCTAGCTGCCATTCCCCCTGCTCTCAGGTGGCCCCTGACTGCCACCTGAGAGCAGGGGTGCAGGGGGCTTGCTCTCCGGTGGACAGTCAGGGTCCACCTGAGAGCCGCCCTTCTTCCCTCCACCACTGGCGACGGGCAGGGGACTGCATGCCCGGCCCAAACGGTCATGGGTTTCCAGAGAGCCAAAAGCAGAGGGAAGGGGACCTCTGCCACTGGCTCTCAGGTGGCCCCTGAATGACTGAGCCCACGATGCAGTCCCCTGCCCCTTGCTAGAGGTGGGGGGAAGGGGACTTGCTCTCAGGTGGCCCCTGACTGGCCACCTGAGAGCAGGAGGGAAGGGGTTTGACAATTAAAGTAGGAGTAAAAGTGATGAAAACTGATGTAAACCTTTTCAGATTATTTAATCAAAATTCAAAGTATTAAAGATAAACAGAATTATAGCTATTGGGAAGAATTTAATAGTTTTGTGTAAAATTCAGACATAAACCAAAGTAGAACTCTTTCAAAATCACACAATTTATCTAAATCATACTAAAAAGAGGAGTAAAACTGATGAAAATGTGAGATTCATTAAATGATCTGGCAAGTTTTAGATAAAACTAAGACTGATATTAAAGGAAAACTGAATTAAAACTAGTCAATTCATCTTAATGACAATTAAAATAGGAGTAAAAGAGATGAAAACCAATATAATGCTTAGCAGATTATTTAATAAAAATCTAAATATTGTAGGTAAACTGAGTTATATTTGGAAGAATTGATTAGATTTACATAAAACTGAGACACACACTGCAAAAATCAAAATCTAACTTAGTGTAGTTTTCTCATTTCTAATCAAAATGTCTCATCACACTAAAAATAAGACATAATAGTAAAGTGAAAAGTAACTTTTCAGTGAGATATAGGAACTTATTTGTAGACAATAGATCTTGAAATCTTATTTCAAGAAATATTAACAAGATAATTTTCACTTGTTCCATTGGCAGATTTTTTTTTTTCTCAATTCAAGCAAAAAAATCTACCAATGGAACAAGTGAAAATGATCTTGGTAAGATTTTGGGCCCGGGAAGGGACATGCAAAAAATAAAAATTATTGTGTTATAACACAATCGTTTAAAAGTATTGCGTTATAATACAATAGTTTTTGCATTATTCTGGTCATACTACACAGGACAGGGGGGGCATGTCAGACCCGACACGGTCGGACCCGAACTGGAGCCCGACAGATTATGTACAGACCTCAAGCAAGAGAGAGCAGATATGACTGAGTTATAAGGCAAAAAATATTGCGTTTTACTGCAAAACTATTGCGTTTTACTTTTTTATTTTTTCCATGTCCCTTCCCAGGCTCCGTATTATTTAGATGAAATGAGCAGGTTCACATATTTGCTCCTACCTTTTCCCTACTGGAGGAGGGCAAGGCCGTCCTCCTCCTCCGCTGGGTCCGCTGGTGGTCGGTCTGGCGGTGGTCGGGGGTCCGGTAGTGGTCTTTGGTTTTCTTTCCACCATCTTGAAGGAAAGTGCAGCTGTACTGTCTGCAAGCAGATGGAAAAGTGACCGTTAAAACCCGTCCAGTGTAATATATACACACAGCAGTAACCTGGAATTCAAATGGAGTTTTTTTTTTTTTTTTTTTTTGAACAATTAACTTTGAACAGTAAATATACATAATAGCATACAACAATAAGGGTAGAAAGTTCCATAATTCACAAAATCTTTTACATTATATAGAGAAATACATGTAAGTAAAAACATTAGGAAAGAAAAAATAAATAAGTTAATCAAAATGATAAAAAAAAAAATTAAAAAAAAAAAGTAATCAAAATAAAAAATTGCTCGAGGAATAAATAGAAATTATCCAAATTGAATAAGATAATACATTTGACATATTTTTTTGTTTTATTTGCTTTAGAATTTATACTGTTTCTCAAATTGTCTACGTAATTGGAAAAAAGGGCTTTGAAAACAGTGATGTTTGGACGTTGATGCGCAAATTTGGAGCAATGAATGTGAAATTTGGCAAAAATAATCAAAAGGTCAATAATACATCTTTTTTCTGGAGTTATTTTATCAGTGTGTGATAGGCCAAATAAAATGTGTTGAAAGTTCAAATTACACGAAGAGTAAATTTTTGTGTTTATAAAATTATTTAAATCAATCCAAAATATATGTACATAGGCGCAATCCCAAAATAAATGACATATTGTTTCCTCTGCGTTGCTGCAAAAAGAACAAAGAGTATCAATATTTCTTTTATATTTAATCATATAGGTCTTCACCAGATAACATCTATGGATCAGTTTAAAAGTAACTTCTTGTACCTTATTAGTAATAATACATTTCTTTGACAGGATCCACATGTTTTTCCAGTCTATGTCATAGTAAATATTATTCCAATAAAAAACAGCTGCAGGTTTGGAAACAATATCTCTTTGAATAATTTCTCTAACACATTGGTTAGTGGCTTTATCACTCAATAAAGGACAGATATTACCAATATATATGTTAACAGGATTTAGTTCTGGGATAATACAACTTTTACCTTTAGGAGCAGACATCAGTAACCTTCTAACTCCATCTGGTATTGCATCAAAAACTATAGCATATTCTTTTGGAGTGACAGGGAAATCATAAATAGACAAAAACTCTTCGTAAGGAAAAAATTGACCATTGTCATTAAGCAATTGACTAACAAGTAAAATGTTTCTATCAACCCATTTCTGAATATATAAAGACTTGTTCTTAAACTTAATATCTTGATTGTTCCAATGAAATATTTATGGGGAGAAAAGTTGTGTGAGTATAGCATTAACCAAGATGATAAGAGTTGACTATGAAAGTTGGACAGTTTTAATGGTAATTTAGAAATATTGTAATTGCATCTTAGTAGAAAATGCATTCCTCCAAGTGAGTTAAAAACATGAGCAGTAATAAAGTTCCAGATTGAATTGGGATTTTTAAAGAAAAGTTTGATCCATTTAATTTTAAAAGAAGACTTTAGGGAGGTGAAGTCTAAAGAATTTAAACCACCAGAACACAGCTTATTTATCATGACATTTTTTTTAATATAATGTATTCTCTTTTTCCAAATGAAATTAAATAATATTTTATCAATTTTTGTACATATTTCCTTTGAAACATCAAGTGCCATGGCTGCATATATAAGTCTGGAAAGACCTTCATCTTTGGCTACCAAGGATCTTCCAGTAATGGATAAATCTCTTTGAAGCCAAAGGTTAAATCTCTGTTGTACTGATGCTATGAGTGGGTTGAAATTTTCAGATAATCTAACACCTTGGTCTTTTTGAATGATAATACCAAGATATTTAACCTTATCCTTAACAGGGACTCCTGAAATAACAGTATCTGTGCAGTTTTTAACAGGGAGAAGTTCACATTTTGGAATGTTCCGTTTGAGTCCAGAGGCCACTGACAAAGTATTAATGACTTTGAGTGCTTCACCAACTTGAGATTTATCCTTTAAAAAAAGTGTTGTGTCATCCGCTAGTTGAGTAATAGACAATGTTCTGCCAACAACAGAGATACCTAATACATCACTGTTTTTAAAATGAAGAGAAAGTAATTGCATAGGAAGAAGGAAAAGATATGCTGAAATCGGACATCCTTGACAGATCCCACGGTTAATATTAAATCTTTTAGTCGTGCTATATGAGAGTTTGATTGAACTATGTGCTTCTGCATATAATGTTTTAATGGATTTTTTAAAACATATTTCCAAAACCAAAAATATCAAGTGCTTGAAACATGAATTCATGTTCAATGGAATCAAAAGCTTTATAAAAGTCCAACAAAAGAATGAAACTGTTATCTGTAATTAATTCTGAATGATCCAAAATATCAGTTACCAGTCTTATGTTATTTGTTATATGTCTGCCAGTCATAAAACCAAACTGTGTTTCATCAATGATATCATTAAGTGTATGTTTTAATTTTTTTTGCCAAACACATAGCAATTATTTTGTAATCATTATTTAGAAGTGAAATAGGTCTCCAGTTATCTAACAATAGAACAGCCTTTTGTGGTTTAGGAATTAAAGTGATTAGTCCCTGAGTCAAAGAAGGAGGGAGCTTTCCATTTGCAATGCTTTCTATATATACCTGATGTAAAAAGGGTGATAAGTCCTGGGAAAATAATTTGTATATTTCTGAAGTCAATCCATCATTCCCTGGACTCTTATTGAGTTTCATTTTTTTAATAGCATCTTCAATATCCAGTATTGTGATGGGGGCATCACACATAGCTTTATTAGTATTGCTAATTGTTTTAATATTAACTAAGGAATTACAGAAATTTTCCATGTCCTTTATAGACAATTTAGAATTATATAAGTTTTTGTAAAATGATTCACAAGTCCTGGAAATCACTTTAGGGTCTTGTGTTATGACCCCATCTGAATAGAGTTTAGTCATGCTGCCAGATGTATTGTGATGTTTTTCTAACTTGAAGAAATAGCTAGAGTTTTGTTCTCCCTCTTCAAGCCACCTCCTTCTAGAGCGCACAAAAGCTCCTTTTGCCTTGTAAATATATATATTATCCAGTTTTAATTGTAGAATTTGAAGTCTGTTCCTGTTATCTTCTGATAGATTATCAGGAGACTGTGATAAAGCAATAATTTCAGAGTCTTCTTTTTTGCTATTTTTAATCATTTCAGCTCCTCTTTTCATTATAAGAGACCTCAATTCAAATTTCATGAACTTCCAGTTTTTACCAAATGCATTTTCAACACAAGCCTTATTCCAATACTCATCTATTTTTTTTTTAATTTTTTTTTAATCTCCTTTACCAAAGATTCATACAGTAGAAGAGAATTATTTAATTTCCAATATGAATTGACTCTTTTAGACTGATGACTAGCAGACATACACATTTCCAAAAAAATAATTTTGTGGTCCTGTCAAGGGTGTGGGTAACATTTTTGTTGTAGAAAGCTATTCAGACTAGAAGCACTCGGAGAGCGCAGACCTCCGCCAAGGCTGATCAGTGCCCCCCCCCCCCCCCCCCCCCGTGGGCCCCCCCACCCCCGATCACCACCAAAATTTAATCATTTCTTCCTTATCCCATTTCCAAAAAACCCTGAAAGTTTCATCCAAATCTGTCCATAACTTTTTGAGTTATGTTGCACACTAACGGACAGAGTAAACAAACAAACAAACAAACAAACAAACAAACAAACAAACCCTGGCAAAAACATAACCTCCTTGGTGGAGGTAATAAAGGATCAGATATCAACCAATAATCAATACGTGACTGTAATGATCCTGATCTATTTTTCCATGAAAATTCTTGAACTGTAGGATTCTTATATCTCCAGATATCAATTAGGTCTCTTTCATTTATAAAATCTAACATATAACTACGACTTTCCTGACTTTTACTTGGCCATCTATCTAACATATCATGAAGTGAATGATTCCAGTCTCGTCCAATTCCAATGGAGTTTTTAAAAAGTGTCCATAGATACAATGACGTGCAGCCGTGTGTGTGTGTGTGTGTGTGTGTGTGGGGGGGGGGGTGGTTAGCTTCCAGAAGATTCTTTGTGAATGTACTATTCAGTGAGGTGCGGTCAGGGGAGGCTATCATGATTAAAAAAAAGTACATAAAATAAATGTTATTATTTTCCACTAATCTGTGTTACAGATGCATATTCAGTATGACTCTACACGTTGTTGACATTTTATTCAGTACAAACCCCAGTGAGTCACTGCAGAGCTCTGCCTCACATCTGACTGCGCGAGGCAATACAAACTGGGTCACATGGCGCGTGCCCGTTTCTGTTCCTCAGCATATCGTCAATATGGACTTTACAGAAATATTTGTTCTACAGCATGACTCTGTACAGTCTGTGTAATGTCTTTAATGTTCGTGTGTGAGAATTGTTCCTGCTGATCGTACAATAAAGTGCAGAGAAAAGTCAGCAGGTGAGGCAGGCAGTACTCTGCCTCACCTCAAGGGGGCGGACGTGAACTGACAGGTGCTTTGTAGCTGCATTGGCTTCAACAGAAGGAATTGAAAGTGGGCGCCAAGCTAAAGCTAGTAGGTCAACAACAGCCATTTTTTATGCTCTGCCTTATCAAGGATGTCTTTCTTCTTTGGCCATAAGCTCTATTGAGGCGAAGAGACTCTTCAAACTAAGAGAAAATAAGGAAGACTTTTACAACCAAGTCACAGCTTTTCGTGGAGAAGGATCGGCGCATGGACTTCATCTATAAGTAAAGGTAAGGCCACAAATGGTTGAAGTTTTGGTTTTTAAAAACAAGATGGGAGTAAGTAGAAAAAAATTCAGTTATTTGATAACGACATTTTTGGCCTAAAATACGTTTTTTCTTATCATTTTGATAGACAACCTGAAGGTGAGTCCAGCTCTGTCAGCAGACAGATGAAAAGTGGCGTTTAAAAACCGTCCAGTGTAATATATAGACAGAGCAGTAACCTGGAAACACCAGAATTCTAAAGGAGTTCATACAATGACGTGTGTGTGTGTGTGTGTGTGTGTGTGTGTGTGTGTGTGTGGGGGGGGGGTGTTCTAAAATTGCACCCACTTTGTTGTCTATAGGTTTGAACAGACTGGGCCAATGATCTGACTCAGTGGTCTGAAGTGTCATTTACACACAGCTTCTACTACTTAATGGAGTAAGAGACTAGATCACTTTTGCTATAGATAGGATGAACTGAATTTAACATCATTTCAGTACCTGACATTAAATAGATGAATTCATGTTAATTAATGTTGTTGTTGGTCCAGTATGATGTGAGGTTCTTTTAGCTTTGTACAGGAACAGGCAATAGAAATGTCCTTCAGAGGGACAGATTTGATTTTATGCTTGGAGTACATTACAGCCAGCACTTTTTTTTTTTATTTTATTTATTTTTTTACATATACTGTACTCAGTAAATAACTTTAATCAGTAGCTGATCTGCAGCTAAGTCTGTGACCAGTGCGTTTTACTTTGAACAGATCACAACCATTAATGGTCAGATAAATCGTGTGTTCACGGGAGAGTGTCGGTTTTGTGAGGTATTGCGTTAGCTAGACAGTAGCCAGTGTAATAATGGAATTGAGTGTGAACAGAATGCCTGAGCTAGCTCATGCAGTGTACTGGTTAGCTTCCAGAAGATTCTTTGTGAATGTACTATTCAAAATAATGTGTTGCAAGCGAAAGTTTGATCTGATCTGTTGATCATTTCAATCATTTGACATTGACCACAATGAGTTTTTCAAAGTGCGGCAATTAAACACGGTTTTAATGATAGTTAGAATTTGAAAGGGTAATACTGAAGTGAGGAATTTTACCAGGGTTTATCATTATACCGGTAATGTCATGTGTGTCATAACATTTTCCATTTATCACTCTGATCAGAGCAATTCACTGTTCACTGCTAAAAATCACCACACATAATAAGTCATGTGCAGTCTTGTTGATTGAGGCAGGAAACATCTTCTGAACTCTAGGATCAGTAGCATGCATTGTGATAACTGACATATGAGTGTGGAACTGAAAACATTTTGCTACTCGCAAACCTCAGTCACCATAGTCCGATGGACATGTGATCTGTGACGGATTGTCAGTGTGGTGTTGGTGAAGCAGGCTAGTATTATGATCATTTAGACATTCATGTGTATATATAAATACTAAACATTTAATAGTTTTTTTTAATTTTCTTAAATGTCCATTATTGTTAGTGACTGCTTCTTGTGCCTACTGCAGTAAGAGTGATCATGTTGTCAAATTTTCACAGTATTCTGAATAAACTATCTTCATTACAGGCCTAACACTATGTCCTCATATGTTTTACTATTTGCATATTCTGGGATAGTTGTTTGTAGTTCTTGTGGAATTGTACTTCTAATGAGTTGCCAATACATGCTCTTAATTTGTCACTGTTAAAACTATGAAATGGCTGTGTATATGTGTGATTATATAACTGACATTAGCTTTCTTCCCTTGTTATCAAGGATGGCAGCCGTACCAGTCAAATACAGAGGTCTGACTGGCCACCTCAAAGCCAGCTACCATTCCCCCTGCTCTAATGTGGCCCCTGACCGGCCACCTGAGAGCAGGGGGGGAAGGGGGCTTGCTATCCGGTGGACAGTCAGGGGCCACCTGAGAGCAAGCCCCCTGCCCTTCACCCCTGGCTAAGGGCAGTGGACTGCATGCCCGTCCCAAATGGTCATGGGCCACCAGAGAGCCAAAAGCAGAGGGAAGGGGACCTCTGCCACTGGCTCCTAGGTGGCCCCTGACTCTCTGAGCCCACGATGCAGTCCCCTGCCTTTTGTCAGAGGTGGAGGGCACCTGAGAGCAGGAGGGCAGCCAGCCCCCTGCCCTCCTGCCCTCAGGTGACTCCTTCTTGAACCGTCACCTTACCGTGGTGAAGGAGTTTGAGAGCCCTAATGACCCTAGGAGCTATGTTGTCTGGGGCATTTTGCCCCTGGTAGGGTCTCCCATGGCAGATTGGTCCCAGGCGAAGGGCCAGACGAAGAACAGTTCAGAAGACCCTTCATGGCAAGAAGGGTGTGACTTTGAAAAGTTTTCCCATTATAAGAGACAGGAAGTGGATTGATACAATAAATCAGGAAGGATCAATGATATCAAGTTGGAATTTGAATTTTTTACAGATCTGATTGGAATATGACCAAAACATGGGCTATTTCTGTAATATAATAATTACACATAACTGGATGATAATAAATGGCATCTGGATACATTTCCCAAAGCTTTTAATTTGGCTGGTAAGCTACAGGGCCATTGGTCCTATTTTTAATGTTGTCAAAGCTCATGTACAAGGGGATCTTATCTACAACTTCCTTGTTCTTTTTCATTTCAGCACCTGCGACCCGGACCCAGATAAAGCAGAAGAAAATGGATGGAGGACGAGGAAATGCAGTCATTTCTAAATGTAAGTCAGCATTTCTGTGTCTGATCAGAAATGTCCACCACAGTTGTACATTTGTGTTGTTGTGTGTCAGTGGGTGTCACAGTGGATAACCTGGGTCTGATTTTGACTGTGTTTCAGGAAAGACAACAGCGATGCAGATCCTCAGTGAAGGAGGAGGCCCGTCTGATGGAGCTGTTCATCCATCGGTGGTCGTTCTCCATCAGAACCAGTAGATCCAGAGGTTGGTATGAATCCACTTCCTGTCTCCTCAGGACCCACATGTACAAAATCCCATCCTGAAATCACTCTTCCTCATCCACACAGTGTTTAATGATTGCATCTTGATGTTTCTAGATGTGGGTGTAGACGACATCAGAGGAGATGTCAGCGATGGACCTGTGAGGGAGACCAGGACCAGAAACCATACCACAGACCTGACCCTCCCACAAAACCCAAAATGACCCCCCTGCCTCAAACCATAACTGCATCACACCTGGAAGTCATTCCATCATAACCAGGCTTCTGCAGAGCTTGATGATGAGCTGATCATGAACTGAACCAGGTGTACTGGAAGAGGGAAATATCTAAAACATGCAGGATACCGGCCCCCGAGGACTAGATTTGGACACCCCTGGTGTAAGGTTGAGTGCAATATAATGAAAACAGGTGTCCTGTTTTATTTCATCAACAGAAACATGTCGATATTGTACATTTACATCCACTGCTGCTATTGCCTGTTCAGACCAATTTATGTTAACTGTGTCATGCATAAAGCATTTTTGCACCTTATTTATTCTGTGTCTTTTATGAATAAAGAGAAAATTCACCAAAACATCCTCATGTGTGATTATTTGCCGGTACGTATCTTCAGGAACAATGTGTAAAAGTTTATTATGAAGTGAGGATGAAACAGGCCTGTCTTCACCTCTTAAATCTGAAAAACTAGTTAGTTGTTCTGTTCTGTTGTCAGTCACATCTTTACTCAGGGTCTGGTGGTTTCATATGAACACTGAGCTTTTATGAACATCTACATGATCAGTGAATTAATTACAGAAAAATTCATGATTTACACAGGATAAATGCAAAATATAGGATAATATAATAAATGGTGTTAAAACACTTAGGGAAGGTTAAGAAAAAAATTATTTGGATGTTGCTGTGAAAATAAAATAAACTTTACACACAAAGCATTTTTAATGTCTTTAACTTATTCTTTACCACATTTACTGTTTTTGTGATGCTACTTGTGACATGTTTATTTGTTTTGAATTATTTTATAAAACCAAAAAATAAATTATGAGAAAAGTATCATCACCAAAGAACTGTTTCTGTGACAGTTAATGTTTTTTCAACTCAAATCCTCTACAACAGTGATTCTCAAACTTTTTACAGTGGAGTAACCCCTGAAAATAGTCTATATATATTTTTAGCCAAGTGCCACAAATGTGAAGGAAGTATTTAAAATGCAGAAAGGGAAGCATTCAAAACTGTATCACAGTAATGATAATAGTCAGCACTTTACAGTCAATCATACATTCAGACAAAGCAGATGAATGTGACAGTTCATCAGTTTGTTGTGTCGGCTCTGTATGTCCTGTCCAGAAAACAGCTGGATCACTTAAAAATACTGTACACTTCCATTGCAAAAACACAAAAAAAACGAAGTCTGTGCATTTGCAACATTTCAGATCATCTGCCGTTACAGGTTTGTCACAATACTTACCTGGCAAAATATGCAAATGTCCTGTACGTATATACACTGATTTTCTATTTATGAAATACTGTATATGTACACATGAAATAAAAACATTTCATATATGCACGAAGTATATACAGGGTGGGGAAGCAAAATTTACAATATTTTGAGGCAGGGATTGAAAGACAGTGTATGACCAATTAGTTTATTGAAAGTCATGAGAATTTATTTGACACAAGAAAATTGACATAATAGAAAATGTTTTTATTCTGTGTCCTCCTCCTTTCTCAATAACTGCCTTCACACGCTTCCTGAAACTTGCGCAAGTGTTCCTCAAATATTCGGGTGACAACTTCTCCCATTCTTCTTTAATAGTATCTTCCAGACTTTCTCCTAATAGTTTTGCTCATAGTCATTCTCTTCTTTACATTATAAACAGTCTTTATGGACACTCCAACTATATTTGAAATCTCCTTTGGTGTGACGAGTGCATTCAGCAAATCACACACTCTTTGACGTTTGCTTTCCTGATTACTCATATGGGCAAAAGTTTCTGTAAAGGTATGGATAATAGTGTTAGGTATGATTATGACATCAATATATGTTTGGTTTCAAAACAATTGACGTAGTGCCTGCTGAGAAAAAACAACTAAATATTCATTGTAAATTTTGCTTCCCCACCCTGTATATGAAACGTATTATACATCAAAACACTTCCATGTACTGATATACTATATGCACATAGAGAAATATTACCATGTTTATGTTATATACACATCTACCATGTATCTCCAAATATCCAGAGGAAGTACGTGGTATTCATCCAATAGGGTCATAGGACATTATATTACATTTTCATGTGGGAAGAACTGTATGACATATTTACTGATCTGTAGGTTTTTGTGTTAAAATGTAAAAGTTCTGCTTAATATTGAAATTGTCTTCTAACAAAACCTTTCATTCAAACAGATGTTTCATGCTGAAGCTCAAAAGTATGGATTAAAATAGGGTTCATATAATAAAATATGTATCATAACCATGACCGTTATGCTACGTCTTACTGTTTTGTGCTTCCTTATAAGAGCTTCAGGACTGATGAAGGCCAATAAAACACTTTCTGGGCGTGGCTTTACTGGATCACTATAAGTTATTATGTCTCTAGAAGGCCTGAATGGAAGGAATTAAAACATCTTTTTGGTTTTCCCATGTTTACAGAGCTGTTTGTGTGGAGTCATTGGCGTTGTTTGACCTTTCACCTCTGGTTTTCTGCTCCGTATTCACTGAACTCACCACTGACTCTTCAGTTCTACTGGGACTGTCAACGTTTATGACAGAGGGGCGCTCTGATTGGCTGGCAGCTTCTGTGGGCGGGGACACCACCACTCTCTCTATGGGCTCATTGGCTGTTTGGCCTGTTACGATGACATAATTGGACTCTGGCTGAGGGGCACTGGGGCGGCGCTGCAGTGCATGCTGGGTGCAGGAGAAGGAGCGCTGGCGAAGGGCAGGTTGGGGCGACAGGAAATGAGGCGTCACTGCTGTGGGGGCGTCATGATGCCTCTCGCGGTCCTCGTCTTCTGATGTCACTTCCTGTAAGGTGCTGATTGGGCGAGGGGAGTGGCCCATGATCCTCGGAGGGACCGGCACTGTTGCTGATTGATTTAGCTGTGGTCGCCAGTTCTGAGGGGAGGGGTACTGGACTCTGCTCATTGACCAATCACTGACAAGATAAGAAAGATGCGACAAAATTAAACTGACAGACCAGCTGATGGCGTCCCAACACTGATGAAATGAGTCAAGTGCATCCACTATCTTTGAATCATAATCTGAAATCTGGAGTCAATGCCAGAAGTGTATCATGTATCCTCTCAGTTCATAAATGCTTGTGCCACATTTGAAGACATTCTATCGTACTATTCTAGAGATACTGCATTTTTAAACATAGTGGAGGCTGACAGACCGTTGGACTCATCTATGACAACTGTGTTTGGCAGAAAGACTTTCAATACTGAGAAACTGAGAAGTCATGTAAGACACAGGCCCAATTCCAATTCACCCCTTGGCCCCTCCCCCTTACCCCTCCCCCTTGGCCCTAGCACTTGGCACTACCCCTTGAAACTGAGTTGTACGGGGTAGGGGTTGAAACATTCCCCTATGAATTGAGACAACCCTTTTCGAGACCTGTTACGTCATCAACAGTCATCAATGCCGCTATGAACAGATGCAACAACTTTGTTTCCAAAATTATTCCCCATGCCGTCAGCAGCTGTAACCATCTCTGCTCCATGGGCTTATGTATGAATGATGCTACATTAATAAATTTGCCTTGCGTCACCATTTTGTTTTTTGTTCTTTTGAGCCAGAAGGGACCGTATTTGGACAAAAGGTTGGAACCTGGGGACACCAAGGAGTGAAACTCTTCAAGCTAAAACTAAAAACACCAACCTCAATGCAAACTAAACATGTTATGTTAAACTCCATCAAGTATTTTCAGGTGCTTGCTACATGTTAACATATATAACTGTAACTGAAAAGAATAATGACAATTTCATGTCATCTACAGGGTGGGGAAGCAAAATTTACAATATTTTGAGGCAGGGATTGAAAGACAGTGTTTGACCAATTAGTGTATTGAAAGTCATGAGAATTTATTTGCCACAAGAAAATTTACATAATAGAAAATGTTTTTATTCTATGTGTCCTCCTTCTTTCTCAATAACTGCCTTCACACGCTTCCTGAAACTTGCGCAAGTGTTCCTCCTATATTCGGGTGACAACTTCTCCCATTCTTCCTTAATAGTATCTTTAAGAAAGTCGACATTGCTGTGTGATGTTCTATTGGTAGCGTGTTCTAAAATGCCCCAAATAGCATAATCCAGAGGGTTTAGATCTGGGCTAGAAGGCGGCCATAAACATGATTCCCAAAAATTGCTAAAGTTGGATTTGTTGCTGTTGTCAACAAATGTTTTGGTGTTTGTTATGGTTAGTTTATTTTTACTGTTTATCCTAACGCTTTGCAAGTTTTGGTTGGTTCATACTGCCCTCTTGTGGCGGAAGTTGAACACTGTTTACTGTGAAACCGTCATGAAGAGCAGCCGTCTGTGTCGTCTTAGCCCACATAAGGCTGTAAGTTATGTAGATTTAGAAATAGTGATAGGATATTGTTCCGGATGTTAGATATAAATGGGTTTTTTGTCAATTTTGAGAATGAAAATGTATTTCTAAGTGAAATGTTAGAATGTTAGAAAAAAGCAGTGGTGTCAGCATACAGGCTAGCATACAGTTGCAGGTTACTATACGGCAGCGGTTAGCATTAAGCTAGCGGACTTTTCACATGCTAATTAGGCAATTCGGGCTGCTTTATTTACAGGTTAATTCAAAGTACAAGCAATTTAAATACCAATTAACAATAACGTTTTTAAGGTTTCTCATTAAGGCAGTAAACTACTGTTAGTTCAGTGTAAAGAGGATATGAGCTAATTGCTGTATTCTGTTTGTGTGTTACAGTTTTACATAAAAGATGATGAGTAAAAGTGTCAGTCAAACAAAGACTCGTCTGTTCACTGTCTGTCATAGCTAGATAGCTATACGTCTAGTGAGGACAGAACAGTGTTCTTGTGTAAGATTTTAACTTCAAATCATATTTTACTGCATTTCTAACGGTCTTGTTGTCTACCTCTAGTTCAATTGCCATTTTTCTCATGGATTTGGTTGGATCCTTTAGGATTTTGGATTTGAGAGCTTTAATAAAAGCTTTGGTACTTTTTTGTTGCTTCCTCCACTTCCAGACTTTCTCATAATAGTTTTGCTCATAGTCATTCTCTTCTTTACATTATAAACAGTCTTTGTGGACACTCCAACTATTTTTGAAATCTCCTTTGGTGTGGCGAGTGCATTGCTTTCCTGATTACTCATATGGGCAAAAGTTTCTGAAAATGTATGGATAATAGTGTTAGGTATGATTATGACATCAATATATGTTTGGTTTCAAAACAATTGACGTAGTGCCTGCTGAGAAATAAAAACTAAATGTTCATTGTAAATTTTGCTTCCCCACCCTGTATGTGCAGCTGTTAGCTGACAGATCAGTGTCATAATTGTAATATTTCTAAACTACATATGCTAACAAGGTGAGTATAATAATTATAAAGTTACAACTTCAGGAATTATTTGTGTGACAAAATATTTTGAAAATTCTAAATATCCCCTGATTCTACTGATCCAGTTTTGGAAAAAAAATGTCACCTGGTATTTATATACAGGGTGTATCAAAAAAAACTATACATTTTGAAAAATTAATCCCAGTTCCGAATTTGATAATTTTTAGAATTTTCTTTTATGGATGTCGGTAGGTAGGGGATAGGTGAATATTTGTCCAAATTTACAGAGCCAGGTTTTCATGCATGAGTGAGCAGGGGCAAATTGCCCAATCCAAGTTAAAACTGGTTTGTCCGAAGTTGCGGTGGGATTTAAATCTAATCAAAGGTCATGGGAGGGGACAATGGGCAACCATCTTGTTTTACACAAAATTGCCGGGTTACAGCATTAACACTTTGGCCACCATGTCAATTTCATTTCTTTACCCATGGCAGCTGTTCCTTTCAAAGTTAATTCAACTTGTTTAGGCCTGAAAATGTCACTGAGGACAGACCGAGTTAGGGTTAACATTAACCCTAACCCCGGGTCTGTAAATTTGGACAAATATCCATCTTATCTTATTTTATCTTATCTTATCTTATTTCATCTTATCTTATCTTAATCTTATTTTATCAAAGATGATAAGATTACAGATAAGATGATATTAATGGAGCAATAATTTATGAAATCACCATCACTGCACTAATTAAAAGGCCAGATTGACTTGTAGACTTAGAGATAACTTCCTGTATGTGTTCCATAACTAGGAGCCAACATTGACTGGTTGACCATGGTTTTACCTTTTTAATGTGCTCTTTACATTGAAGCTTGTTGCAAATGTAATCAACAGCCATTTTAAACATTTTACTGTAGGAATATTTTGCTTAGCTCAAACTATTCTTACACAAATTAACCTAAGGGCAGAATAATGCTTAATTTTCTGAAAAATGATTAACATATTACCACAGTAGTTAAACACAAGATATAAATGGGTAAATACAAACCCCTCAATGTGGTATAACCTCAGTCAGAAAACACGTCCCTAATAAAACAACAAAATGTATTATAGTCTCTGTGCTCAGGCTGTTTCTCAGACCTCACCTTGTAAATTTTGTCTTTTTGAACAATAAAATAGTCGTAGGGTTTTAATACTTTTTTGACAGTGATTTAAATTGTATATTGTAAATTTAATACAAAGCATCAATAATCAAACACCTGTTGAGGCTCTTGCACAGTTTATTATCTGTTAAGTTGTAACACTCATCATAAGGACTAATATGTAGAATTACAGAAAATCCTGGTAAATTCAAAAATTATTCTTATATTATATATCATGTAATTATATATAATCTATGAAAGGGTTAAAAAGCAATTTCTGTCCTGACCTCCTGTTGGAAATAGGTGTGATCTGTTAGTTTTACACTTAATCTGCATTTGCGTATAATTCTTTGGTTCTGTTTTCACTGGTCTAATTAGATTAAATCTGTTTATTCCAGTAATGACGACTGTAAAGTTGACAGATAATCTGCAGTTTTAGTTTTGGCAGCTTTAATAAACCAGTTCAATCCAAATGCTACAGTTTGGGGTTGAGCCACTTTCTGACAGAAGCATTACCTTTGTGGTCAGTGTTGTTGACCGGTACTCCGGCCCGTAGCAGCTCCAGAACCACCCTGTCCAGACCGCTTCGCACTGCTCGGATCAGAACCACAGAACCATCTGGACCACACCACTCAGCCGACTGCCAACAGCACCAGAACATAACAGAAACGTAAATACAATACTGTACATATGGCATCAGGGACATCCACAACATGAAGAAACAACAGTGACACTGGAGGAAACCCTTTAACCCCTGATGTGTCTGTGGTGAGCATTCAGAAGGTATGAGTTATTTTAAATATTCATAAAAATTCAACCTTTTGCTCAATAAGAAAAACACAGAGCAGTGAATGAGAACAACTCACTATGAAAATGAAGAGTTTGGGCTTTTTTTTTTTTTTTTACACCGTTTTCTTTGTCATTTTTTGTTTTTACTGTTTGCAGTGTTGTCATGATTTTCCTATGTATGCACATGGGAAGAGTCAGTATAGCCTCGGAGGAACCAGCATTTTAAAAAACCTAAGGAAAGAACAAATGAAAAGAGTAGTTGTATTTCTGTTAGAGGGGTTAATCTTTGGAATGGCCTGGAAGATTGATTCAAACAGTCTAAAACAATGAAAACTTTTAAAAAGATGGACAAATTAACTATTATTCAATATAGAGCTCAGGACTGACTAAAGAAAATAACTGTTTAAAAGACTAGGATCAATATTGGTAGTTGAGATAAGGACATGATTTACTTGAATTAAAATTAAATATGCATTCTCTTTTGTTGTATATTTAGCAATGATTACACCGAAAACGTTTTTTTTTTTTTTTTTTTTTTTTTTTTTTTATGTTTGTTTTCTTGTGGAAACATTGTGTTCATTGTAAACAGGGTCAGGCAAAATAGTCTTAACTTCAGCCTAAACCCTTTCAGTCGTATTGTATATGGAACAATGGATAGGTTGTTTTTGTTTGTTGTTTAAAGTAAATAATGACCGAATAAACCACAACTACTTTTTTTTTTTACCGTGTTTTTACTGAGTTTTGACCATTTATTTCCATTCTGGAGTTCAACCAGGTGCCAAAAAGCAGAAGGACTAATTTAGAAAAAAAGAGCCCCAAAACTAAAACTACTGGGACAAAATTCAAAGTTCATGTTCAACATCCTAAATCTTTTATTGATGTACATTCTCAGTGCCGTATTTAGTAAAAACCTGTCAAACTTCAATTCCTATGTTTGTCTGTTTCTGTTATTCCACCCTATTTTGACCTTAAAACACAAAGTAAAACAAAATCACTACACAAAAGGAACACAAGCACATACAAGTTTGCGAGTAGCAAAATGTTTTCAGTTCCACACTCATATATCAGTTATCACAATGCATGCTAATGATCCTAGAGTTCAGAAGATGTTTCCTGCCTCAATCAACAAGACTGCACATGACTTATGTGTGGTGATTTTTAGCAGTGAACAGTGAATTGCTCTGATCAGAGTGATAAATGGAAAATGTTATGACACACATGACATTATCGGTATAATGATAAACCCTGGTAAAATTCCCCACTTCAGTATTACCCTTTCAAATTCTAATTATCATTAAAACCGTGTTTAATTGCCGCACTTTGAAAAACTCATTGTGGTCAATGTCAAATGATTGAAATGATCAACAGATCAGATCAAACTTTCGCTTGCAACACATTATTTTGAATAGTACATTCACAAAGAATCTTCTGGAAGCTAACCAGTACACTGCATGAGCTAGCTCAGGCATTCTGTTCACACTCAATTCCATTATTACACTGGCTACTGTCTAGCTAACGCAATACCTCACAAAACCGACACTCTCCCGTGAACACACGATTTATTTGACCATTAATGGTTGTGATCTGTTCAAAGTAAAACGCACTGGTCACAGACTTAGCTGCAGATCAGCTACTGATTAAAGTTATTTACTGAGTACAGTATATGTAAAAAAAAATAAATAAATAAATAAAATTAAAAAAAAGTGCTGGCTGTAATGTACTCCAAGCATAAAATCTAATCTGTCCTTCTGAAGGACATTTCTATTGCCTGTTCCTGTACAAAGCTAAAAGAACCTCACATCATACTGGACCAACAACAACATTAATTAACATGAATTCATCTATTTAATGTCAGGTACTGAAATGATGTTAAATTCAGTTCATCCTATCTATAGCAAAAGTGATCTAGTCTCTTACTCCATTAAGTAGTAGAAGCTGTGTGTAAATGACACTTCAGACCACTGAGTCAGATCATTGGCCCAGTCTGTTCAAACCTATGGACAACAAAGTGGGTGCAATTTTAGAATTGGGGGGGACTTCCCCCCTACACGTCATTGTATGAACTCCTTTAGAATTCTGGTGTTTCCAGGTTACTGCTCTGTCTATATATTACACTGGACGGTTTTTAAACGCCACTTTTCATCTGTCTGCTGACAGAGCTGGACTCACCTTCAGGTTGTCTATCAAAATGATAAGAAAAAACTTATTTTAGGCTAAAAATGTCGTTATCATATACCTGAATTTTTTTCTACTTACTCCCATCTTGTTTTTAAAAACCAAAACTTCAACCATTTGCGGCCTTACCTTTACTTATAGATGAAGTCCATGCGCCGATCCTTCTCCACGAAAAGCTGTGACTTGGTTGTAAAAGTCTTCCTTATTTTCTCTTAGTTTTAAGAGTCTCTTCGCCTCAATAGAGCTTATGGCCAAAGAAGAAAGACGTCCTTGATAAGGCAGAGCATAAAAAATGGCTGTTGTTGACCTACTAGCTTTAGCTTGGCGCCCACTTTCAATTCCTTCTGTTGAAGCCAATGCAGCTACAAAGCACCTGTCAGTTCACGTCCGCCCCCTTGAGGTGAGGCAGAGTACTGCCTGCCTCACCTGCTGACTTTTCTCTGCACTTTATTGTAAGCTCATGAATTCATTTAAATGACAATTAAAATAGGAGTAAAAGTGATGAACACTGATATAATCCTTTAAAGACTATTTCATATGACGGCGTATTAGGGGTACATAAGAAAAAAAAAAACACGCTTGTCACTACGAGAATAAAGTCATTATGACGATAAAGTCGTAGTTTTAAAAAACGTTGATTAACGGGAAAAAAGTCATTATTTAATGAGAATAAAGTCGTACTTTTATGAGATTAAACTTGTAATATTTTGAAAATTTGACAGAGTTTCCAGTTTTACAGCGAAGGCAACAAGCGAAGCAGCAACTTTCCCTTCTGTTAGACGCAAAAACTCAGAGTAGAATCCCCACAGTTTGTTCAGAAACACCAAACCCTCTCTGTATAGTTCTCTGGTGTATCCACTGATAGCCCTACAGCTGAACACTTCATCAGTTTCTCCTCCACAAAAGAGACAATTTGCTCCAAATCAGTTCGTTCTTCCAACAAAGCCAAATGTGTGTGAACTCTCTTCAAATCCTTAGACTAATGTGTTGATGGAGGATAGAGTCAGTATTTGGCCTTTGTGCCTAACCCCCAAATGAAAGGAGAACTGCACTAAATGTTCATAGTTCTACATCGATGAGTAGGTACAACTTCTCATTATATTATGACTTTATTCTCGAAATATAACGACTTTATTCTTGTTAATTAATGACTTTATTCTCGTTATATAAAGAGCTTTTTCTCATTAAATAGACTTTATTCTCATTAAATAACGACTTTATTCTCGTTAAATAATGAGTTTTTTAAAAATACGACTTTATTCTCGTTAAATAATGACATTATTCTCGTAGTGACAAGTGTTTTTTTTTTTTTTTTTTTTTCTTCTTATGTGGCCCTAATACACCATTGTAATTTCATAACAATCTAAATATTGTGGATAAACTGACTTATATTTGGAAGAATTGATTATTTTAGTATAAAACTCAGATATAAACCAAAGTAAAACTCATTCAAAATCACTCAATTTATCTAAATCATACTAAAAAGACGAGTAAAACTGATGAAAATGTGAGATTCATCAAATGATCTGGCAAGTTGTAGATAAAACTAAGACTGATATTAAAGAAAAACTGAATTAAAACTAGTCAATTCATCTAAATGACACTTAAAATAGGGGTATAAGTGATGCAAACAGATTTAATCCTTGTCAGACTATTTAATAAAAGTCTAAATGTTACAGATGAACTGTGTTACATTTGGAAGAATTGATTAGTTTTACATAAAACTGAGTCCTAAACCAAAGTAAAAACACATTCAAAATCACTCAGTTCATCTAAATAATAATCCACAGAGGAATTAAACTGATGAAAAGCTGCTGTAAACCATTTCAGATTATTGAATCAAACTCAAACTATCCACTCCTTTACTGAAACCATTCAAATATTTGTACTTTGATCACAGTTAAACAAGTTTTGCAGTAAAAGTATTTGACTGCCATGGTGCACATGGATAATTCTATCTAAACAAACATTTGGTGTTAGTTTTCCAGGTTTGTTCAAATTAAGACAAAACTAATATATTCACTTGAAAACATAAGATCACTTTAATGAAGCAGATACTGCTAAAAGCTCTAACTCCACTCTGAGAATGTGAGTTATGATGATAATTTTTATCAAGACTTATCATTGAATACACACTAACTATATTGAATTAAAAATTAAAAACCATTTCTCCCTCAATGCATACTTTATTTTCTTCTTTTACAGCCAGGGTGGAGCCAAGGACACCACCCTCCCATCGTCCGCCTTCAGGTGGCTCTTCTTGAAGAGGGAGGACACGGCCGCCTTGCCCCCACCGCTGAGGATCAGGTGGTCTCTATCCTCTGGGACAGAGGGCGTGTCCGCCGTCTTTCCTTCGCTGTGGTTCAGGTGGAGTCTGAGGTCCAGTAGAGAGGGCACAGCCGCCTTCTCCCATGGCGGTGGTCCTGGAGGACGCTGACCAGCCTCTCTGTCTGGTGGCCCCTTACCATTCGGGCCGAATATGAAGCCCCTTTGCCTCTGCTGCCCTCAGGTGGCCCATGACTGGACACCTGAGAGCAGGAGGGCAGGGGGCTGGCTCTGAACTGGCCAGTCATGGGCCACCTGAGAGCCAAAAGCAGAGGGAAGGAGACCTCTGCCACCGGCTCTCAGGAGGCCCCTGACTGTCTGAGCCCACGATGCAGTCCGCCTCTGGTGAAGGGCAGGGGACTGCATGCTCTGCCCAAACGGTCATGGGTTAACAGAGAGCCAAAAGTAGAGGGAAGGGGACCTCTTCCACCGGCTCTCAGGTGGCCCCTGACTGTCTAGCCTAAGGCTACGTTTACACGGCAACACTAAGATCCAATTCCGCAAAGATTTCTCCTTTGCGTTATAAAATCATTCCGCGTTAAGATGAAGCCGCTATGATAACGATCTGCGTTCACATGAGTCCGCGAGGACGGCTGAATACGCTGTAGTGGCCATGCCAGACCAGTAGCTGGCGATGTAGAGCTGTAGTGAAACAGTGGCGGTAAAACACGCGCCTGCGCACAAACGATTTCCGGTTTAGACAGCCTTTAAATGAGAAGAAGAAGATTAGGCGGACAACATTATTTACAAACAATGGCGAGTGGTCGTACAAAGACGCAGGACTTCTTTGTCTGGACAGATGAGCTGAGCACAGTTAGCAGCACGTATGTTGTTCTGAAACCGGCCATTGTTGTTGTGGTTGTTCCTTCTTTTTCTGCAGTTTTATTGTGTCATAGAGGCTGGCAAACCAGCTTGGAGGCGCATTACTGCCACAAACTGGCCTGGAGTGGGTTAACTGGCGGTTCTTGGCTGCGCGCGCATGCGGTGACGTCATATTTTACCCCAGAACGCTCCGACTCGCGTTAACACGGAGCTGGAATGCGGAGCGTATCGATAACGTTCCACCCTGGACCCTGGTATCAAAAGTTTCCGGATTCAGGCACTCTAGGCACCGTTTCCATGTTAACAGAAGGCTAATCCGCGATGAAATCTTCCCAGAGTCGACTGAATCCGACGCCGTGTAAACGGCCCCTTAGCCCACAATGCAGTCGCCTGCCCTTTTCCAGAGGTGGAGGGAAGGGGGCTGGCTCTCAGGTGACCCCTGACTTGCCACCTCAGAGCTAGCTACCATTCCCCCTGCTCTCAGGTGGCCCCTGACTGCCACCTGAGAGCAGGGGTGCAGGGGGCTTGCTCTCCGGTGGACAGTCAGGGTCCACCTGAGAGCCGCCCTTCTTCCCTCCACCACTGGCGACGGGCAGGGGACTGCATGCCCGGCCCAAACGGTCATGGGTTTCCAGAGAGCCAAAAGCAGAGGGAAGGGGACCTCTGCCACTGGCTCTCAGGTGGCCCCTGAATGACTGAGCCCACGATGCAGTCCCCTGCCCCTTGCTAGAGGTGGGGGGAAGGGGGCTTGCTCTCAGGTGGCCCCTGACTGGCCACCTGAGAGCAAGAGGGAAGGGGTTTGACAATTAAAGTAGGAGTAAAAGTGATGAAAACTGATGTAAACCTTTTCAGATTATTTAATCAAAATTCAAAGTATTAAAGATAAACAGAATTATAGCTATTGGGAAGAATTTAATAGTTTTGTGTAAAATTCAGACATAAACCAAAGTAGAACTCTTTCAAAATCACACAATTTATCTAAATCATACTAAAAAGAGGAGTAAAACTGATGAAAATGTGAGATTCATTAAATGATCTGGCAAGTTTTAGATAAAACTAAGACTGATATTAAAGGAAAACTGAATTAAAACTAGTCAATTCATCTAAATGACAATTAAAATAGGAGTAAAAGAGATGAAAACCAATATAATGCTTGGCAGATTATTTAATAAAAATCTAAATATTGTAGGTAAACTGAGTTATATTTGGAAGAATTGATTAGATTTACATAAAACTGAGACACACACTGCAAAAATCAAAATCTAACTTAGTGTAGTTTTCTCATTTCTAATCAAAATGTCTCATCACACTAAAAATAAGACAATAGTAAAGTGAAAAGTAACTTTTCAGTGAGATATAGGAAATTATTTGTAGACAATAGATCTTGAAATCTTATTTCAAGAAATCTTAACAAGATAATTTTCACTTGTTCCATTGGCAGATTTTTTTTTTTCTCAATTCAAGCAAAAAAATCTACCAATGGAACAAGTGAAAATTATCTTGGTAAGATTTTGGGCCCGGGAAGGGACATGCAAAAAATAAAAATTATTGTTATAACACAATCGTTTAAAAGTATTGCATTATAATACAATAGTTTTTGCATTATTCTGGTCATACTACACAGGACAGGGGGGGCATGTCAGACCCGACACGGTCGGACCCGAACTGGAGCCCAACAGATTATGTACAGACCTCAAGCAAGAGAGAGCAGATATGACTGAGTTATAAGGCAAAAAATATTGCGTTTTACCGCAAAACTATTGCGTTTACTTTTTTATTTTTTCCATGTCCCTTCCCAGGCTCCGTATTATTTAGATGAAATGAGCAGGTTCACATATTTGCTCCTACCTTTTCCCTACTGGAGGAGGGCAAGGCCGTCCTCCTCCTCTGCTGGGTCCGCTGGTGGTCGGTCTGGCGGTGGTCGGGGGTCCGGTAGTGGTCTTTGGTTTTCTTTCCACCATCTTGAAGGTAAGTGCAGCTGTACTGTCTGCAAGCAGATGGAAAAGTGACCGTTAAAACCCGTCCAGTGTAATATATACACTCAGCAGTAACCTGGAATTCCAATGGAGTTTTTTTTTTTTTTTTTTTTGAACAATTAACTTTGAACAGTAAATATACATAATAGCATACAACAATAAGGGTAGAAAGTTCCATAATTCACAAAATCTTTTACATTATATAGAGAAATACATGTAAATAAAAACATTAGGAAAGAAAAAATAAATTAATTAATCAAAATAATAATTTAAAAAAATAAAAAAAAAAAGTAATCAAAATAAAAAATTGCTTGAGGAATAAATAGAAATTATCCAAATTGAATAAGATTGTACATTTGACATATTTTTTTTGCTTTATTTGCTTTAGAATTTATACTGTTTCTCAAATTGTCTACGTAATTGGAAAAAAGGGCTTTGAAAACAGTGATGTTTGGACGTTGATGCGCAAATTTGGAGCAATGAATGTGAAATTTGGCAAAAATAATCAAAAGGTCAATAATACATCTTTTTTCTGGAGTTATTTTTATCAGTGTGTGATAGGCCAAATAAAATATGTTGAAAGTTCAAATTACACGAAGAGTAAATTTTTGTGTTTATAAAATTATTTAAATCAATCCAAAATATATGTGCATAGGCGCAATCCCAAAATAAATGACATATTGTTTCCTCTGCGTTGCTGCAAAAAGAACAAAGAGTATCAATATTTCTTTTATATTTAATCATATAGGTCTTCACCAGATAACATCTATGGATCAGTTTAAAAGTAACTTCTTGTACCTTATTAGTAATAATACATTTCTTTGACAGGATCCACATGTTTTTCCAGTCTATGTCATAGTAAATATTATTCCAATAAAAAACAGCTGCAGGTTTGGAAACAATTTCTCTTTGAATAATTTCTCTAACACATTGGTTAGTGGCTTTATCACTCATTAAAGGACAGATATTACCAATATATATGTTAACTGGATTTAGTTCTGGGATAATACAGCTTTTACCTTTAGGAGCAGACATCAGTAACCTTCTAACTCCATCTGGTATTGCATCAAAAACTATAGCATATTCTTTTGGAGTGACAGGGAAATCATAAATAGACAAAAACTCTTCGTAAGGAAAAAATTGACCATTGTCATTAAGCAATTGACTAACAAGTAAAATGTTTCTATCAACCCATTTCTGAATATATAAAGACTTGTTCTTAAACTTAATATCTTGATTGTTCCAATGAAATATTTATGGGGAGAAAAGTTGTGTGAGTATAGCATTAACCAAGATGATAAGAGTTGACTATGAAAGTTGGACAGTTTTACTGGTAATTTAGAAATATTGTAATTGCATCTTAGTAGAAAATGCATTCCTCCAAGTGAGTTAAAAACATGAGCAGTAATAAAGTTCCAGATTGAATTGGGATTTTTAAAGAAAAGTTTGATCCATTTAATTTTAAAAGAAGACTTTAGGGAGGTGAAGTCTAAAGAATTTAAACCACCAGAACACAGCTTATTTATCATGACATTTTTTTTTAATATAATGTATTCTCTTTTTCCAAATGAAATTAAATAATATTTTATCAATTTTTGTACATATTTCCTTTGAAACATCAAGTGCCATGGCTGCATATATAAGTCTGGAAAGACCTTCAGCTTTGGCTACCAAGGATCTTCCAGTAATGGATAAATCTCTTTGAAGCCAAAGGTTAAATCTCTGTTGTACTGATGCTATGAGTGGGTTGAAATTTTCAGATAATCTAACACCTTGGTCTTTTTGAATGATAATACCAAGATATTTAACCTTATCCTTAACAGGGACTCCTGAAATAACAGTATCTGTGCAGTTTTTAACAGGGAGAAGTTCACATTTTGGAATGTTCCGTTTGAGTCCAGAGGCCACTGACAAAGTATTAATGACTTTGAGTGCTTCACCAACTTGAGATTTATCCTTTAAAAAAAGTGTTGTGTCATCCGCTAGTTGAGTAATAGACAATGTTCTGCCAACAACAGAGATACCTAATACATCACTGTTTTTAAAATGAAGAGAAAGTAATTGCATAGGAAGAAGGAAAAGATATGCTGAAATCGGACATCCTTGACAGATCCCACGGTTAATATTAAATCTTTTAGTCGTGCTATATGAGAGTTTGATTGAACTATGTGCTTCTGCATATTATGTTTTAATGGATTTTTTAAAACATATTTCCAAAACCAAAAATATCAAGTGCTTGAAACATGAATTCATGTTCAATGGAATCAAAAGCTTTATAAAAGTCCAACAAAAGAATGAAACTGTTATCTGTAATTAATTCTGAATGATCCAAAATATCAGTTACCAGTCTTATGTTATTTGTTATATGTCTGCCAGTCATAAAACCAAACTGTGTTTCATCAATGATATCATTAAGTGTATGTTTTAATTTTTTTTGCCAAACACATAGCAATTATTTTGTAATCATTATTAAGAAGTGAAATAGGTCTCCAGTTATCTAACAATAGAACAGCCTTTTGTGGTTTAGGAATTAAAGTGATTAGTCCCTGAGTCAAAGAAGGAGGGAGCTTTCCATTTGCAATGCTTTCTATATATACCTGATGTAAAAAGGGTGATAAGTCCTGGGAAAATAATTTGTATATTTCTGAAGTCAATCCATCATTCCCTAAACTCTTATTGAGTTTCATTTTTTTAATAGCATCTTCAATATCCAGTATTGGGATGGGGGCATCACACATAGCTTTATTAGTATTGCTAATTGTTTTAATATTAACTAAGGAATTACAGAAATTTTCCATGTCCTTTATAGACAATTTAGAATTATATAAGTTTTTGTAAAATGATTCACAAGTCCTGGAAATCACTTTAGGGTCTTGTGTTATGACCCCATCTGAATAGAGTTTAGTCATGCTGCCAGATGTATTGTGATGTTTTTCTAACTTGAAGAAATAGCTAGAGTTTTGTTCTCCCTCTTCAAGCCACCTCCTTCTAGAGCGCACAAAAGCTCCTTTTGCCTTGTAAATATATATATTATCCAGTTTTAATTGTAGAATTTGAAGTCTGTTCCTGTTATCTTCTGATAGATTATCAGGAGACTGTGATAAAGCAATAATTTCAGAGATTATTTCTGACTCTTCTTTTTTGCTATTTTTAATCATTTCAGCTCCTCTTTTCATTATAAGAGACCTCAATTCAAATTTCATGAACTTCCAGTTTTTACCAAATGCATTTTCAACACAAGCCTTATTCCAATACTCATCTATTTTTTTTTTTTTTTATCTCCTTTACCAAAGATTCATACAGTAGAAGAGAATTATTTAATTTCCAATATGAATTGACTCTTTTAGACTGATGACTAGCAGACATACACATTTCCAAAAAAATAGTTTTGTGGTCTGTCAAGGGTGTGGGTAACATTTTTGTTGTAGAAACATATTCAGATAAAGGATCAGACATCAACCAATAATCAATACGTGACTGTAATGATCCTGATCTATTTTTCCATGAAAATTCTTGAACTGTAGGATTCTTATATCTCCAGATATCAATTAGGTCTCTTTCATTTATAAAATCTAACATATAACTACGACTTTCCTGACTTTTACTTGGCCATCTATCTAACATATCATGAAGTGAATGATTCCAGTCTCGTCCAATTCCAATGGAGTTTTTAAAAAGTGTCCATACATACAATGACGTGCAGCCGTGTGTGTGTGTGTGTGTGTGTGTGTGTGTGTGTGTGTGGGGGGGGGGGGGTTAGCTTCCAGAAGATTCTTTGTGAATGTACTATTCAGTGAGGTGCGGTCAGGGGAGGCTATCATGATAAAAAAGTACATAAAATAAATGTTATTATTTTCCACTGATCTGTGTTACAGATGCATATTCAGTATGACTCTACACGTTGTTGACATTTTATTCAGTAAAAACCCCAGTGAGTCACTGCAGAGCTCTGCCTCACATCTGACTGCGCGAGGCAGTACAAACTGGGTCACATGGCGCGTGCCCGTTTCTGTTCTTCAGCATATCGTCAATATGGACTTTACAGAAATATTTGTTCTACAGCATGACTCTGTACAGTCTGTGTAATGTCTTTAATGTTCGTGTGTGAGAATTGTTCCTGCTGATCGTACAATAAAGTGCAGAGAAAAGTCAGCAGGTGAGGCAGGCAGTACTCTGCCTCACCTCAAGGGGGCGGACGTGAACTGACAGGTGCTTTGTAGCTGCATTGGCTTCAACAGAAGGAATTGAAAGTGGGCGCCAAGCTCAAGCTAGTAGGTCAACAACAGCCATTTTTTATGCTCTGCCTTATCAAGGACGTCTTTCTTCTTTGGCCATAAGCTCTATTGAGGCGAAGAGACTCTTAAAACTAAGACAAAATAAGGAAGACTTTTACAACCAAGTCACAGCTTTTCGTGGAGAAGGATCGGCGCATGGACTTCATCTATAAGTAAAGGTAAGGCCACAAATGGTTGAAGTTTTGGTTTTTAAAAGCAAGATGGGAGTAAGTAGAAAAAAATTCAGGTATTTGATAACGACATTTTTGGCCTAAAATAATTTTTTTCTTATCATTTTGATAGACAACCTGATGGTGAGTCCAGCTCTGTCAGCAGACAGATGAAAAGTGGCGTTTAAAAACCGTCCAGTGTAATATATAGACAGAGCAGTAACCTGGAAACACCAGAATTCTAAAGGAGTTCATACAATGACGTGTGGGGGGGAAGTCCCCCCCAATTCTAAAATTGCACCCACTTTGTTGTCCATAGGTTTGAACAGACTGGGCCAATGATCTGACTCAGTGGTCTGAAGTGTCATTTACACACAGCTTCTACTACTGAATGGAGTAAGAGACTAGATCACTTTTGCTATAGATAGGATGAACTGAATTTAACATCATTTCAGTACCTGACATTAAATAGATGAATTCATGTTAATTAATGTTGTTGGTCCAGTATGATGTGAGGTTCTTTTAGCTTTGTACAGGAACAGGCAATAGAAATGTCCTTCAGAGGGACAGATTTGATTTTATGCTTGGAGTACATTACAGCCAACCGTTTTTTATTTTTATTTTTTTATTTTTTTATTTTTTTTTTACATATACTGTACTCAGTAAATAACTTTAATCAGTAGCTGATCTGCAGCTAAGTCTGTGACCAGTGCGCCCATTCAAGAGAAGATGCCCTTTGATTTACTCTTGATCAGTTGTTTCTCTACTATACTCAGCAAATCCATCTATAAGGTTGTGTAAACTTACTTTGTCATCACAGTTGCCAAGAAGTTTGACATTCCAACCCTGGACCTCAATGTTTATGATGACTCCAAAACTGAAATTGATGAGGAGGTGTTTGAGTTTCTTGTAAAAAGTCAAAACCTTGGAGTGCTGGAGATATGTTTGCCTGAAACCCCAAATCCTGATGGTGAGTTGAGCCATATATTAATTCATACATTCCTGTCTTTCTAAACATGCTCAGAATTAGGGCTGGACATTATGTTGTAAAATTGGTATCATGTTAGAATTTGAAGCAGTAAATTAAACTGAGCAGTCTCATTTAATTTTGAAGTCATCTTTTCTGTGCTACCCTGTCCCTTCCAATCCCAAACCTGAATGGCACTTGCATTGTGTAATTGTTTTGTGTTAATCACACCTATCAAATTTGAACATGTTTGCTAGATTCATTGAACTCCTCTTCAAGTTGCTCCTTTGAAAGCACCAGTGGAGAGAATGAGGGGGACTCTGACAGCACCATCATATTGCAGTCCAGTCCTTCTACAAGATGTGCAAATAAGGCTGCTTCTCTAGCTCAGGTAAGCTCAGCATATTTTCTTGCATCATTTTAGAATGTTTAAACACAATTTCAAACTTTAAGATTGAGTGATAAATGACAGATGAATTTGAGTTTTGACATGTTTTACTGTACAGTACTTGCCAATCCTTGTTAAACTTCTATTGGGCACTCATTGAAACAGTTAATAAAAAATTTCAACCATGGTGTTATTTGAGGATATTACTAGACCGTTACCTTGTTTCTATGTTACTTTTCAAGACATTTTTATTAAAAAGATATTCATGATATTTTTCATAATAAAGTTGTAAAAATAAAGTATGTACATACATTTCACAAAAAGGGGGATTATTTTCTGAAAAGTTTTAAAGAAAATGTGAATATTATTGCTATAATTGGAGACCTTTTTATAGTATTCGCAGATAATATTTATTAATTTTATCCTTTTTTTTTAATAAGTAAAGAAATCCTCAAAAACAAAAAATCCAACCTGAGCATCATCACACTATTTGTTCCTTGATTAAATAAAAAAGTTAAAAATCTGACTTCCATTTAGAAAATTGAAAACATTCAGAGTAAGAAACCTGGAAGAGAGAGGATCCTGAATGAATATGCCTGGGCAAAAAGCCTAACCGATTCCAGAAGACGTGATATGGTCAAGGTGTTGGTTGCATATATGACAAGTGAACAGGGGTGTGTTAAACAGACACATTAAAATTTCTGGTTTGACTCAGTAGTACAACATCCCTCCTTTTGCAGATGTCGGTTGCATGTAATATTTAAATTTGATCTCATAAAGTGACATCTATGCATCTGTGTGTGTGTGTGTGTGTGTGTGTGTGTGTCTAGGACAAGTCCTTCAAGGTGAGTTAAAGAGGAGTATGCAAGGGGGATCACTGCCTTGTTTCCATACTTAGAAACAAGTATGATCCTAGGAGCAGGTTTGGCTATGTAAGTGAATCAAAACTAATGCCCCGTTTCCACTACGTGGTATCGGCTTGACTCGTAAGAAAATTGTCTCAACGTACTGATAGAATAGACCTTGGTCTTTCCATAGACATCTGAGCATGCTCAGTGCACCCCCCACCACCTGTGGAATGGGGGCAAAACACAGAGTAGTGAGTGAGACCGACTCACTATAAAAATAGACAGTTTGGGCGTTTTTTTTTTTTTTTATACACCGCTTTCCTTGTGTTTTTTTGTTTTCACTGTTGTTTGCAGTGTTGTGGTGATTTTTCTTTTTTTTTTTTTTACTGTGTTTTTACCAAGTTTTTACCGTGTAACTTCTTTGTAGAGTTCAACCAGGTGCCAAAAAGCAGTAGAACCGATTTAGGAAAAAAAGAGCCCCAAAACAAAAACTACTGGGATAGAATTCAAACCCATGTTGTTGTTCAGTGTGCTCCAGTTCACAGTTCATGATAAACATCCGAAATCTCTTATTGATATACATTCTGAGTGTCTTATTCAGTAAAAACCTGTAAAATTTCAGTTCCTCTCTTTGTCTTTTTCTGTTATTCCACCCTGTTTTGACCCTAAAACACACAATAAAACAAAACCACTGAAGAAAACGAACACAAGCACAAACTCACAGCAGCTTTTATGACACTGAAACAGACGACAATTCACAGCAGCATGTTTACCTGAAATAATGTCTCGGGTTAATTAATAATAATTCATATTTTCTAATTTGTCAAAGCATCTCTGTTTTGATTAAACTTTCATGGTTGCAGTCTAATCAGTCAGTTTTAAAACCATGAAACATAACTCTTCAATTTTATCACCTGGATTTACTCATTTGGAAACTATTTTATCAAATTGATGAGAGGAAGAACCACAGAGACAAAATAAACTAAAAATATCTTCAGTAGAATTATTTGTGACCCCTCTGGTTCTTCACAGTGGAAACCAAACCACGAATAGTAACACCAAATATTAATAGCAAATAACTTTTCCACTTCTGCCTCTTAAAGAACCAACTCCTGCGTGGACATGGGCTGTGGTTGCCATAGCGATCGGCCTGCTCCTGGTCCTGGCCCTGGTGGTCTTCCTGGTGGCGAGGAGGGTGAGGCAGCAGTGGGTGGACAGGGAGGTCAACAACAGGGTGAGACACCGGCCCACGGCCTCGGAAAAGGACGGCAAATCCAAAGTGTGGACAACGCACGCGGTCCAGCGGGAGCAGAGGGTCCGGACCAGCAGAGACAAGGACCGGCTCGGACTCAGGAAAAAGAAGAAAGTAAAGGAAGCAGAGAAGAAAAGACGGAGGGAGCCGCTGAGGGAGGACGCCATTCAAATGAGGTCAGAGATGTGACAGATATGAGCACGTTTAGTCTGAAGTCACGTAGATGGAGATGAAGGTTTCAGAAAATCTAACAGTCTGAGGCCAGTTTAAGATGTCAGGAGCATTTGTGTGTTAAAAAACTTTTGCTTGAGACTTCAAAAGTTTTGCTTGAAAATCACTCCTTCAATTCAATCAAAACTTTTGAAGTCTCAAGCAGAAGTTTTTAATTCACAAGCAAAGAGGACTGATTTATAAGCAAAATGAGCTTTTTTTTGATTGCCACTTGCTGTCTTTTGCTCTCAAATCTCTTTTTTGGTTGCAAATCTATTCTATTTAATTGCAAATGCATTCTTTTTGATTGATGAATAAAGAAACAAATGTCTCTCCATACCCCACCAAGGCATCCAATCCGGCCCATGGCATGAATCTGTACAAAAATGACAGAAGATGTTAACAGTCAAGGTTGTCAGACTTTTTTAGTTCATGTGCCAGTAAAATGATAGCATAATAACCTGTAAATGATGACAATTCCATTATTTTTGTGTGTGAAAAAGGTACAATTACATGTTAAAACTGTCTACAAACTATTCTTCCACAAAAAATCTGACTCTAAACAACCATGAATAACATGAAATTTGTTGAAACAATATTCTACTTGTTATTAAAGGTTTTGTTTGGTAGATCCACTACCATCTGTGAGTTGTAATGCACATGTGTAAATGATAAACTGAATATTGTTAAAATTGCACTATTTCTCTTTTGTTCTAAAACAAAGAGAAAAAATGTTTTATTTATAGTTATTATGCTATTATTTTACTGGTCTGGCCAACTTTAGATGAAATTTAACTGTGTTTGGCCCCTGACCTAAAATGAATTTGACACCTCTGCTCTAATGCTTGACATTCTCTGTAACTCCTCATAGTCTCCCTCCCTGTATGACTTTGAAATACACACTGTTAAAATAGACATATTTTAGATATCTGTGACTTTATGTAGATTTTATGTACTTTAGATTGTCCATTCCTAATTTTTCATAAACATCTGGAGTGAATGCCTTCAAATGAGCCACAACTGGTCATTTGGACTCGAGAATGAATTAATTAGAGTTTGTTGGTCAAAGCAAATGGCAACCTGAAACATGGAGCTGATGCAGAAGTGGAAAAGCTGTAGGTTCTTGTATTGTCATTTGAGTTGGGCTCCAAAAGCAAGTCAGTCCTAAAGTGTATGTTCTGCTGCTTTAAAGTGAAAAACATGTGAAGGACATTGAAGACAGTACTACTGATGGATGCAGGCTGATCCAAACAGGCCTGAATCCCATTGTATTCAACATTATATTCATTATATTATTCAGCATTATATTCAATTTTGCTCTAAAAACACTAAGTGAATATTTTTCCTTGAAAATCCTTGTAGTCTCATTCCTTTTATTAGTACTCTCTATATAAAAAGTTTGATGCTTAAATTATTGCTTCTCTAATAAGAGAAATGACTTTTTGAGTGACAGCTCACTTGCCCGCCTCTCCAAACTCTTTTCAAAAGCCGGCTTCACTAAAGCTGTGGTTAAGAATTTACTCTAAAGATTGTCAAAGCATCGTGTTGTGCAAATGTTTGATCAAATTGAGCCTTTTTTTCATACCTTAGCTGCATTAGCTGTTACAAACTTTAAGAGCAAGAAAAATATCTTTTTTTTTTTAATTTGGAGGTATAAATCATAGTCATGGACAAAAAAAAATTGATGTTGAGAGAAATTAGTAAAATAATGTCTGAGGCATTTTGGAAGCAGAGGTAACACTTTAAACAAAACTAACCAGTGCAATGATATTTATCGCATTTGCTGTGTTGTCCAATGATTACAATTTTTAATCACATTGATCATGGGGTTTCTGTGGATTAATTTTGATTAATCATGATTAAATATAATTTATTTGTAATCTATATTAATCTCATTTCATTTTGCATGAGCAAACAGACTGAGGAAAGAAAGGAATATATATGTACGTAACGTGTTTGTCACAAGCTGGGCGACACGTTAGCCAAAGTGCTAGCAGAATCCCCGACTATCGTATACTTCGCGTTAATGTGGTATTTTAAAATGGAAGTGCTTTGGTGAAAAGAAAACTCCTTCCTGCAGAGTGTGTAAAATACTTTATGTGGATTGACTGTTCTATCTTGTTTATTTTTGTCCTCATATTTCCATCCAGAGGGCCAACGTGCTGTTTAGTGTCTTCCATCTTTATGGGTTGGCTCTACTGCCCGTCACTACTGGATCAACTGCCCATTTGCGCATATTTGATGTTAACTCTACTTGGACAATTGCGCCAAATGCGTTAGCAGAGATGTTCAGAGTCATTCTGCACTGTAGATGGGTTAATTGCGTTAAAATTTTTAATCACATTAATCGTGATGATGGATTAATCGTGATGATGGATTAATCTGTGTTAATGTATTAATTTTGACAGCCCTAATCACAATACAAAACTATATTATGAAATTTGTCATTCTTGTTTTGTAGTCCAGGCCCCTGTTAAAAGAAATAACTGAATTCAATGTGTCCCAATACTTTTGTCCATTATGACGTAGGCAATTGTGCTGTGAGGTTAATGATATGATAATAATACTAATACTTCTGACTTCAAATAATCAAGATGAAGCCAATGACCATTTGGAACACGATGGTTGGCTGGAGTGGGACTTCCTGTCTCAGTGTCTCACTGTTGGTATCTCCACCGATTTCAGATTTAGCCCAAAGACGTCCAAGTCAATATAGGAGACACTGAGTTCTATAGTAAATAGAATATGTTTAGGACATCCCAGAAGTTAGGTTCTCTTGCCCAAAAATATAAAGAAATAAAATGAGAGAATATGAACAGTGTGGAGGACTGAAGACTGGAGCAGCTTCTTACATCAGAGCTTTGCTTTTATTTTCAGACCTCTGAAGAGGGATCAGGACATCGGCAGTGACACTGACTTTACCCAGAGTTCAATGGAAGACATCAGCGCTCGATGTTCCAAGCGACAGGAGGATACAACTATCTGTGACCACCGGACCCCCGAGCAGAAACAGTACCGGGCCGGACCCTCTCAGACACGGAGGGCCATACAACGTAATGAAATGACACTTTGGTTTTTAACTTTAACCTCTTGAGACCCAGCAAAGCATTTTAGTCCTCTGGAGGGGACAAGAGTTTCCCAGCTTTACTTAAAAAATAAATAAACTAGAAGCACTCGGAGAGCGCAGACCTCTGCCCAGGCTGATCAGTGGCCCCCCCCCCCGTGGGCCCCCCACGCCAAGGAGGTTATGTTTTTGCCAGGGTTTGTTTTTCTGTCTGTTTGTCTGTCCGTTAGTGTGCAACATAACTCAAAAAGTTATGGACAGATTTTGATGAAATTTTGTGGTCTGACCCCCGCCCCCCGTGGGCCCCCCCACCCCCGATCACCACCAAAATTTAATCATTTCTTCCTTATCCCATTTCCAACAAACCCTGAAAATTTCATCAAAATCTGTCCATAACTTTTTGAGTTATGTTGCACACTAACGGACAGACAGACAGACAGACAGACAAACAAACAAACCCTGGCAAAAACATAACCTCCTTGGCGGAGGTAAAAATAGTGTCCACTGCAAAGGATGTTCCGTAAAAAAATGTAAAAAATAAAAAAATGTATCTGAAAAAACTATTACATCATGCTGTTTCCAATAAAGACAATTATTTCATGTAAAAAACAGCCAAAATTTTTATTTTTCTGGGTTTCAGGAAGATAATCAAGTCATTAATTTCCAGCTTCCAAAATTTTATTTTCAATATTTTTTCATCATATTATTAGGGACGTGTTTTCTGAACATGTTAGTACCATGTTGAGGGGTTTATATTTACCCATTTATGTCTTGTGAATAACTAATGTCATAATATATTAATCATTTATAAGAAAATCAAGCATTATTGTCCTCTGAAGTTACTTAGTGTAAGAATAGTTTGAGCAAAGCAAAATATTTCTACACGACAATGTTTAACCCATAAATACCCGGTGTTTTTGCAATTTCCAAATGAATTTTTCTCTATATTTAACCTTCCTTAAGTGATTTATCACCATTTATTGTAATACTATTTTCTGCATTTTGTAATTTTTTAGTGAAAATCTGGTATTTTCCTACATTTAATTTACTGATCATGTAGATGTTCATAAAAACTCAGATTACAGTTATGGGTTATTATATCAGAAATGGTTAAAACTGAAGAAAAGGTGACTTTTTCAGTAAAGATATCAACAACTGAACATAAAACAAGTATCTCCCTTCACGGTGATTGATCAGACTCCATGAGTTGTACTGGTGAATCAGTATTTAAAGCCAACATTTCCAACTTCCAAAATGTTATTTTTACTATTTTTTCATCACAGCTGAAGTTTTGTTTTTCTGTTTCTTCAGTTCTGCTATCTTAGAAATTGTCTTTTATGTACATATGAGGGAGTATAGGATGGAAATAAACTTTGTAATATGTTTAAGGCAGGCAGTGCTGTAATCTGTATAGCTATAATCTATTATTAATGTATAAGTCGAAGGGTCAAAGACTTACAAATATAATTCTACATGTATCCTGATATTATTTCTGCATCACAAATTATTCAATGTTCATCTGCTGAAGTCCAACTAATGTGATTCTGACCTCTCATCAGCTCCACCTAGAGGATGGGAGAGGAACGCCATGCCCCCTCCTCTGCTCAGTCCTCCTCAACAGGTTTGTACTGAATTCTGTGTCACTTTTAACCCTTTAACCCCTGAGACATTATTCCAGGTAAACGTGCTCCTGTGAATTTGTGTCTGTTTCAGTGTCATAAAAGCTGCTGTTAGTATGTGCTTGTGTTCCTTTTCTTTAGTGATTTTGTTTTACTGTGTGTTTTAGGGTCAAAATAGGGTGGAATAACAGAAAAAGACAAAGAGAGGAATTGAAGTTTGACAGGTTTTTATTAAATACGGCATTCAGAATGTACATCAATAAGAGATTTCGGATGTTGAACATGAACTTTGAATTTTGTCGCAGTAGTTTTTGTTTTGGGGTTCTTTTTTCTAAATCAGTCCAGCTGCTTTGTGGCACTTGGTTGAACTCCAAAATGGAGTAACACGGTAAAAACTCAGTAAAAACACAGTAAAAATAAATAAAGTAGTAGTGGTTTATTCAGTCGTTATTTACTTTAAACAATGAACAAAAACATCCTATCCATTGTTCCATGTACAGTGCGACAGAAAGGGTTTAGGCTGGAGTTAAGACTATTTTGCCTGACCCTGTTTACAATGAACACAATGTTTCCACAAGAAAACAAACATAAAAAAAAAAGTTTTCAGTGTAATCATTGCTAAATATACAACAGAAGAGAATGCATATTTAATTTTAATTTGGGTAAATCATGTCCTTATCTCAACTACCAATATTGATCCTAGTCTTCTAAACAAGTATTTTCTTTAGTCAGTCCTGAGCTCTATATTGAATAATAGTTAATTTGTCCATCTTTTTAAAAGTTTTCATTGTTTTAGACTGTTCGAATCGATCTTCCAGGCCATTCCAAAGATTAACTCCTCTAACAGAAATACATCTACTTTTTTTATTTGTACTTGCCTTAGTTTTTTTTTTTTTTTTTTTTTTTACAAATGCCAGTTCCTCTGAGGCTGTACTGACTTTCCTATGTACATACATAGGAAAATCATGACAACACTGAAAACAGTGAAAACAAAAAACGACAAAAAACTGTTTAAAAAAAAAAAAGCCCAAACTCTTTATTTTCGTAGTGAGTTGTTCTCATTCACTGCTCTGTGTTTTTCTTATTGAGCAAAAGGTTGAATTTTTATGAATATTTAAAATAACTCATACTTTCAGAATGCTCACCACAGACACATCAGGGGTTAAAGGGTTTCCTCCAGTGTCACTGTTGTTTCTTCATGTTGTGGATGTCCCTGATGCCATATGTACAGTATTGTATTTACGTTTCTGTTATGTTCTGGTGCTGTTGGCAGTCGGCTGAGTGGTGTGGTCCAGATGGTTCTGTGGTTCTGATCCGAGCAGTGCGAAGCGGTCTGGACAGGGTGGTTCTGGAGCTGCTACGGGCCGGAGTACCGGTCAACAACACTGACCACACAGGTAATGCTTCTGTCAGAAAGTGGCTCAACCCCAAACTGTAGCATTTGGATTGAACTGGTTTATTAAAGCTGCCACACCTGAAACTACAGATTATCTGTCGACATTACAGTCGTCATTACCAGAATGAACAGATTTAATCTAATTAGACCAGTGAAAACAGAACCAAAGAATTATACGCAAATGCAGATTAAGTGTAAAACTAACAGATCACACCTATTTCCAACAAGAGGCCAGGACAGAAATTGCTTTTTAACCCTTTCATAGATTATATATAATTACATGATATATAATATAAGCATAATTTTTGAATTTACCAGGATTTTCTGTAATTCTACATATTAGTCCTTATGATGAATGTTACAACTTAACAGATAATAAACTGTGCAAGAGCCTCAACAGGTGTTTGATTATTGATGCTTTATATTAAATTTACAATATACAATTTAAATCACTGTCAAAAAGTATTGAAACCCTACTACTATTTTATTGTTCAAAAAGACAAAATTTACAATTTCACAGGGAGCTACTGGTATTCGGCAAACCAAAGGTGCTCATGGAGAGGACATGAACCGTTTGAAAAAGACAAACGTCCAGGCACTCCTTGGGTTAGAAAACTTTAAAAAGCCTTTATTTCATGAGGGTTTGTATATTAATTCATAGGGGCTGGCGTTAACTCCAGCCATGAAATAAAGGCTTTTTTAAAAAAATTTTAACCAAGAGTGCCTGGATTTTTGTCTTTTTCTAGTATTTTATTGTTGTTGATAACACAATTACTACTACAATTCTAATTAGAAAATTTAATCTTCATAAAGCAAATAACACACAGATAAGGTTGTTGAAAAAAAATGTGTTTGTAAAACAGTTAAAATAAACTCATGAAACTTTTATGACCAACCTTAAGGGAGTCTATAACCTATGACCAACATCCTATGAAATATAGCAATAAATATGTTTATTTAGATTATAAATGTTTTTATCTTCCATTATAATGTTAACAAGTAAATTTTTAAGACTGAAGGACCTCATTAACTATTAACTAATGCTCGTTACAAGAAAACTGATATGAAGTTTTACCAAAGAAAAGAATTTTAGCTTTAGTGAGTTTCAGCTTAGTAGTGGGAAATAAAAGAATTGGGATTATTAAAATTGATCACAGTTTCTATATAAAATATTTCAATAAGAACTACCATTTTTGTGATTTTATCCAATGAAGCATTATTATTATTCTTGTTAAATGAGAGTCTTTCTGCCAAACACAGTTGTCGTAGATGAGTCCAACGGTCTGTCAGCCTCCACTATGTTTAAAAATGCAGTATCTCTAGAATAGTACGATAGAATGTCTTCAAATGTGGCACAAGCATTTATGAACTGAGAGGATACATGATACACTTCTGGCATTGACTCCAGATTTCAGATTATGATTCAAAGATAGTGGATGCACTTGACTCATTTCATCAGTGTTGGGACGCCATCAGCTGGTGTGTCAGTTTAATTTTGTCGCATCTTTCTTATCTTGTCAGTGATTGGTCGATGAGCAGAGTCCAGTACCCCTCCCCTCAGAACTGGCGACCACAGCTAAACCAATCGGCAACAGCGCTGGTCCCTCCGAGGATCATGGGCCGCTCCCCTCGCCCAATCAGCACCTTACAGGAAGTGACATCAGAAGACGAGGACCGCGAGAGGCATCATGAGGCCCCCAGAGCAGTGACGCCTCATTTCCTGTCGCCCCAACCTGCCCCTCGCCAGCGCTCCTTCTCCTGCACCCAGCATGCACTGCAGCGCCGCCCCAGTGCCCCTCAGCCAGAGTCCAATTATGTCATTGTAACAGGCCAAACAGCCAATGAGCCCAAAGAGAGAGTGGTTGTGTCCCCACCCACAGAAGCTGCCAGCCAATCAGAGCGCCCCTCTGTCATAAACGTTGACAGTCCCAGTAGAACTGAAGAGTCAGTGGTGAGTTCAGTGAATATGGAGCAGAAAACCAGAGGTGAAAGGTCAAACAACACCAATGACTCCACACAAACAGCTCTGTAAACATGGGAAAACCAAAAAGATGTTTTAATTCCTTCCATTCAGGCCTTCTAGAGACATAATAACTTATAGTGATCCAGTAAAGCCACGCCCAGAAAGTGTTTATTGGCCTTCATCAGTCCTAAAGCTCTTACAAGGAAGCACAAAACAGTAAGACGTAGCATAACTGTCATGGTTATGATACATATTTTAGTATATGAACCCTATTTTAATCCATATTTTTGAGCTTCAGCATGAAACATCTGTTTGAATGAAAGGTTTTGTTCGAAGACAATTTCAATATTAAGCAGAACTTTTACATTTTAACACAAAAACCTACAGATCAGTGAATATGTCATACTGTTCTTCCCACATGAAAATGTAATATAATGTCCTATGACCCTATTGGATGAATATCACATACTTCCTCTGGATATTTGGAGATACATGTTTATTAGATGTGTATATAACATAAACATGGTAATATTTCTCTATGTGCATACATTATGTCAGTACATGGAAATGTTTTGATTTATAATACGTTTCATATATATACTTTGTACATATACAGTACAGGCCAAAAGTTTGGACACACCTTCTCATTCTTTGCATTTTCTTTATTTTCATGACTATTTACAATGTAGATTCTCACTGAAGGCATCAAAACTATGAATGAACACATGTGGAATTATGTACTTAACAAAAAAGTGTGAAATAACTGAAAACATATCTTATATTCTAGTTTTTTCAAAGTAGCCACCCTTAGCTCTGATGACTGCTTTGCACACTCTTGCCATTCTCTTGATGAGCTTCAAGAGGTAGTCACCTGAAATGGTTTCCTAACAGTCTTGAAGAAGTTCCCAGAGATACTTAGCACTTGTTGGCCCTTTTGCCTTCACTCTGCGGTCCAGCTCACCCAAAACCATCTCGATTGGGTTCAGGTCCGGTGACTGTGGAGGCCAGGTCATCTGGCGCAGCACTCCATCACTCTCCTTCTTGGTCAAATATCCCTCACACAGCCTGGAGGTGTGTTTGGGGTCATTGTCCTGTTGAAACATAAATGATGGTCCAACTAAACGCAAACCGGATGGAATGGCATGTCACTTCAGGATGCTGTGGTAGCCATGCTGATTCAGGTTGCCTTCAATCTTGAATAAATCCCCAACAGCGTCACCAGCAAAGCACCCCCACACCATCACACCTCCCCCTCCATGCTTCACGGTGGGAACCAGGCATGTAGCATCCATCCGTTCACCTTTTCTGCGTCGCACAAAGACACGGCGGTTGGATCCAAAGATCTCAAATTTGGACTCATCAGACCAAAGCACAGATTTCCACTGGTCTAATGTCCATTCCTTGGGTTTCTTGGCCCAAATAAATCTCTTCTGTTTGTTGCCTCTCCTGAGCAGTGGTTTCCTAGCAGCTATTTGACCATGAAGGCCTGATTCACGCAGTCTCCTCTTAACAGTTGTTGTAGAGATGTGTCTGCTGCTAGAGCTCTGTGTGGTATTCATCTGGTCTCTAATCTGAGCTGCTGTTAATTTGCGATTTCTGAGGCTGGTGACTCAGATGAACTTATCTTCAGCATCAGAGGTGACTCTTGGTCTTCCTTTCCTGGGGCGGTCCTCATGTGAACCAGTTTCGTTGTAGTGCTTGATGGTTTTTGCGACTGCACTTGGGGACACATTCAAAGTTTTTGAAATTTTCTAGACTGACTGACCTTCATTTCTTAAAGTAATGATGGCCACTCGTTTGTCTTTACTTAGCTGATTGGTTCTCGCCATAATATGTATTCTAACAGTTGTCCAGTAGGGCTGTCAGCTGTGCATCAACCTGACTTCTGCACAACACAACTGATGGTCCCAACCCCATCAATAAGGCAAGAAATTCCACTAAGTAACCCTGATAAGGCACAGCTATGAAGTGAAAACCATTTCAGGTGACTACCTCGTGATGCTCATCAAGAGAATGCCAAGGGTGTGCAAGGCAGTCATCAGAGCTAAGGGTGGCTACTTTGAAGAAACTAGAATATAAGATATGTTTTCAGTTATTTCACACTTTTTTGTTAAGTACATAATTCCACATGTGTTCATTCATAGTTTTGATGCCTTCAGTGAGAATCTACAATGTAAATAGTCATGAAAATAAAGAAAATGCGAAGAATGAGAAGGTGTGTCCAAACTTTTGGCCTGTACTGTATAAAATACTTTTTATTTCATATGTACATATACAGTATTTCATATATAGAAAATCAGTGTATATACATACAGGACATTTGCATATTTTGCCAGGTAAGTATTGTGACAAACCTGTAACGGCAGATGATCTGAAATGTTGCAAATGCACTGACTTAGTTTTTTTTGTGTTTTTGCAATGGAAGTGTACAGTATTTTTAAGTGATCAAGCTGTTTTCCGGACAGGACATACAGAGCCGACACAACAAACTTATTGTCACATTCATCTGCTTTGTCTGAATGTATGATTGACTGTAAAGTGCTGACTCTTATCATTAGTGTGATACAGTTTTGAATGCTTCCCTTTCTGCATTTTAAATACTTCCTTCACATTTGTTGCACTTTTTTCTTGAAGCTGTAGTATTTATAGATTATGTATTTGTATAATCTTACATAGACAGCACCAACTCCCCCATGACTGTAAAAGACTCAGGTTCATCAATGAACAAATGCAGAAGTCACAGGGTGCTGAACCAAGGTCCAAAGTCAGAAGTCACTCTCTTATAAACCTGTTGTATTGAGTTTTTTAAAGTAAAATCATTTGGCCACGATGGATCAGCCTTTTTAGAGGATGAGGTTGGTTTTCTGTTTCAGTCCAACTGACATCATCACAGAGAAATGAAGCTGTTTAACACAAAGATGTCAGTTGATGTTTGCAATAAAGTGAGTTTTAAACCGCAATAGTTAAATATGTTTGTTTACAAAATTTTGAAAATAAAAATACTTTTGCCACTAATTTTTCAAATTTTTTTTCAATAAAAAATGCTGAAAGTGAGAGTTGAGGGTACTTGGCTAAAAAATATATAGACTATTTTCAGGGGGTACTCCACTGTAAAAAGTTTGAGAATCACTGTTGTAGAAGATTTGAGTTGAAAAAACATTAACTGTCAGAGAAACAGTTCCTTGGTGATGATACTTTTTTCATAATTTATTTTTTGTTTTTATAAAATCATTCAAAACGGATCAAAATGTCACAAGTAGCATCATAAAAACAGTAAATGTGGTAAAGAATAAGTTAAAGACATTAAAAATACTTTGTGTGTAAAGTTTTTTATTTTCACAGCAACATCCAAATAATTTTCTTAACCTTCCCCAAGTGTTTTAACACCATTTATTATATTATTCTATATTTTGCATTTATCCTGTGTAAATCATGAATTTTTCTGTAATGAATTCACTGATCATGTAGATGTTCATAAAAGCTCAGTGTTCATATGAAACCACCAGACCCTGAGTAAAGATGTGACTGACAACAGAACAGAACAACTAACTAGTTTTTCAGATTAAAGAGGTGAAGACAGGCCTGTTTCATCCTCACTTCATAATAAACTTTTACACTTTGTTCCTGAAGATACGTACCAGCAAATAATCACACATGAGCATGTTTTGGTGAATTTTCTCTTTATTCATAAAAGACACAGAATAAATAAGGTGCAAAAATGCTTTATGCATGACACAGTTAACATAAATTGGTCTGAACAGGCAATAGCAGCAGTGGATGTAAATGTACAATATCGACATGTTTCTGTTGATGAAATAAAACAGGACACCTGTTTTCATTATATTGCACTCAACCTTACACCAGGGGTGTCCAAATCTAGTCCTCGGGGGCCGGTATCCTGCATGTTTTAGATATTTCCCTCTTCCAGTACACCTGGTTCAGTTCATGATCAGCTCATCATCAAGCTCTGCAGAAGCCTGGTTATGATGGAATGACTTCCAGGTGTGATGCAGTTATGGTTTGAGGCAGGGGGGTCATTTTGGGTTTTGTAGGAGGGTCAGGTCTGTGGTATGGTTTCTGGTCCTGGTCTCCCTCAGGTCCACCGCTGATGTCTCCTTTGATGTCGTCTACACCCACATCTAGAAACATCAAGACACAATCATTAAACACTGTGTGGATGAGGAAGAGTGATTTCAGGATGGGATTTTGTAAATGTGGGTCCTGAGGAGACAGGAAGTGGATTTATACCAACCTCTGGATCTACTGGTTCTGATGGAGAACGACCACCGATGGATGAACAGCTCCATCAGACGGGCCTCCTCCTTCACTGAGGATCTGCATCGCTGTTGTCTTTCCTGAAACACAGTCAAAATCAGACCCAGGTTATCCACTGTGACACCCACTGACACACAACAACACAAATGTACAACTGTGGTGGACATTTCTGATCAGACACAGAAATGCTGACTTACATTTAGAGATGACTGCATTTCCTCGTCCTCCATCCATTTTCTTCTGCTTTATCCGGGTCCGGGTCACAGGTGCTGAAATGAAAAAGAACAAGGAAGTTGTAGATAAGATCCCCTTGTACATGAGCTTTGACAACATTAAAAATAGGACCAATGGCCCTGTAGCTTACCAGCCAAATTAAAAGCTTTGGGAAATGCATCCACATGCCATTTATTATCATTCAGTTATGTGTATTTATTATATTACAGAAATAGCCCATGTTTTGGTCATATTCCAATCAGATCTGTAAAAAATTCAAATTCCAACTTGATATCATTGATACTTCCTGATTTACTGTATCAATCCACTTCCTGTCTCTTATAATGGGAAAACTTTTCAAAGTCACACCCTTCTTGCCATGAAGGGTCTTCTGAACCGTTCTTCGTCTGGCCCTTCGCCTGGGACCAATCTGCCATGGGAGACCCCACCAGGGGCAAAATGCCCCAGACAACATAGCTCCTAGGGTCATTAGGGCTCTCAAACTCCTTCACCACGGTAAGGTGACGGTTCAAGAAGGAGTCACCTGAGAGCAGGAGGGCAGGGGGCTGGCTGCCCTCCTGCTCTCAGGTGCCCTCCACCTCTGACAAAAGGCAGGGGACTGCATCGTGGGCTCAGAGAGTCAGGGGCCACCTGAGAGCCAGTGGCAGAGGTCCTCTTCCCTCTGCTTTTGGCTCTCTGGAAACCCATGACCGTTTGGGCCGGGCATGCAGCCCCCTGCCCTTCGCCAGAGGGCCAGGGGGGCTGGCTCTAAGGTGGCCCCTGACTGTCCACCGGAGAGCAAGCCCCCTGCCCCCCTGCTCTCAGGTGGCCGGTCAGGGGCCACATTAGAGCAGGGGGAATGGTAGCTGGCTTTGAGGTGGCCAGTCAGACCTCTGTATTTGACTGGTACGGCTGCCATCCTTGATAACAAGGGAAGAAAGCTAATGTCAGTTATATAATCACACATATACACAGCCATTTCATAGTTTTAACAGTGACAAATTAAGAGCATGTATTGGCAACTCATTTGAAGTACAATTCCACAAGAACTACAAACAACTATCCCAGAATATGCAAATAGTAAAACATATGAGGACATAGTGTTAGGCCTGTAATGAAGATAGTTTATTCAGAATACTGTGAAAATTTGACAACATGATCACTCTTACTGCAGTAGGCACAAGAAGCAGTCACTAACAATAATGGACATTTAAGAAAATTAATAAAACTATTAAATGTTTAGTATTTATATATACACATGAATGTCTAAATGATCATAATACTAGCCTGCTTCACCAACACCACACTGACAATCCGTCACAGATCACATGTCCATCAGACTATGGTGACTGAGGTTTGCGAGTAGCAAAATGTTTTCAGTTCCACACTCATATATCAGTTATCACAATGCATGCTACTGATCCTAGAGTTCAGAAGATGTTTCCTGCCTCAATCAACAAGACTGCACATGACTTATTATGTGTGGTGATTTTTAGCAGTGAACAGTGAATTGCTCTGATCAGAGTGATAAATGGAAAATGTTATGACACACATGACATTACCGGTATAATGATAAACCCTGGTAAAATTCCCCACTTCAGCATTACCCTTTCAAATTCTAATTATCATTAAAACCGTGTTTAATTGCCGCACTTTGAAAAACTCATTGTGGTCAATGTCAAATGATTGAAATGATCAACAGATCAGATCAAACTTTCGCTTGCAACACATTATTTTGAATAGTACATTCACAAAGAATCTTCTGGAAGCTAACCAGTACACTGCATGAGCTAGCTCAGGCATTCTGTTCACACTCAATTCCATTATTACACTGGCTACTGTCTAGCTAACGCAATACCTCACAAAACCGACACTCTCCCGTGAACACACGATTTATCTGACCATTAATGGTTGTGATCTGTTCAAAGTAAAACGCACTGGTCACAGACTTAGCTGCAGATCAGCTACTGATTAAAGTTATTTACTGAGTACAGTATATGTAAAAAAAAAAAAAAAAAAAAAAAAAAAAGTGCTGGCTGTAATGTACTCCAAGCATAAAATCAAATCTGTCCCTCTGAAGGACATTTCTATTGCCTGTTCCTGTACAAAGCTAAAAGAACCTCACATCATACTGGACCAACAACAACATTAATTAACATGAATTCATCTATTTAATGTCAGGTACTGAAATGATGTTAAATTCAGTTCATCCTATCTATAGCAAAAGTGATCTAGTCTCTTACTCCATTAAGTAGTAGAAGCTGTGTGTAAATGACACTTCAGACCACTGAGTCAGATCATTGGCCCAGTCTGTTCAAACCTATGGACAACAAAGTGGGTGCAATTTTAGAATTTTGGGGGGGACTTCCCCCCCCACACGTCATTGTATGAACTCCTTTAGAATTCTGGTGTTTCCAGGTTACTGCTCTGTCTATATATTACACTGGACGGTTTTTAAACGCCACTTTTCATCTGTCTGCTGACAGAGCTGGACTCACCTTCAGGTTGTCTATCAAAATGATAAGAAAAAAATTATTTTAGGCCAAAAATGTCGTTATCATATACCTGAATTTTTTTCTACTTACTCCCATCTTGTTTTTAAAAACCAAAACTTCAACCATTTGTGGCCTTACCTTTACTTATAGATGAAGTCCATGCGCCGATCCTTCTCCACGAAAAGCTGTGACTTGGTTGTAAAAGTCTTCCTTATTTTGTCTTAGTTTTAAGAGTCTCTTCGCCTCAATAGAGCTTATGGCCAAAGAAGAAAGACGTCCTTGATAAGGAAGAGCATAAAAAATGGCTGTTGTTGACCTACTAGCTTTAGCTTGGCGCCCACTTTCAATTCCTTCTGTTGAAGCCAATGCAGCTACAAAGCACCTGTCAGTTCACGTCCGCCCCCTTGAGGTGAGGCAGAGTACTGCCTGCCTCACCTGCTGACTTTTCTCTGCACTTTATTGTACGATCAGCAGGAACAATTCTCACACACGAACATTAAAGACATTACACAGACTGTACAGAGTCATGCTGTGGAACAAATATTTCTGTAAAGTCCATATTGACGATATGCTGAGGAACAGAAACGGGCACGCGCCATGTGACCCAGTTTGTACTGCCTCGCGCAGTCAGATGTGAGGCAGAGCTCTGCAGTGACTCACTGGGGTTTGTACTGAATAAAATGTCAACAACGTGTAGAGTCATACTGAATATGCATCTGTAACACAGATCAGTGGAAAATATTAATATTTATTTTATGTACTTTTTTATCATGATAGCCTCCCCTGACCGCACCTCACTGAATAGTACATTCACAAAGAATCTTCTGGAAGCTAACCCCCCCCCCCCCCCACACACACACACACACACACACACACACGGCTGCACGTCATTGTATGTATGGACACTTTTTAAAAACTCCATTGGAATTGGACGAGACTGGAATCATTCACTTCTGATATGATATGATTCTGACTGATATGTTAGATAGATGGCCAAGTAAAAGTCAGGAAAGTCGTAGTTATATGTTAGATTTTATAAATGAAAGAGACCTAATTGATATCTGGAGATATAAGAATCCTACAGTTCAAGAATTTTCATGGAAAAATAGATCAGGATCATTACAGTCACGTATTGATTATTGGTTGATATCCGATCCTTTATCTGAATATGTTTCTACAACAAAAATGTTACCCACACCCTTGACAGACCACAAAACTATTTTTTTGGAAATGTGTATGTCTGCTAGTCATCAGTCTAAAAGAGTCAATTCATATTGGAAATTAAATAATTCTCTTCTACTGTATGAATCTTTGGTAAAGGAGATAAAAAAAAAAAAAATAGATGAGTATTGGAATAAGGCTTGTGTTGAAAATGCATTTGGTAAAAACTGGAAGTTCATGAAATTTGAATTGAGGTCTCTTATAATGAAAAGAGGAGCTGAAATGATTAAAAATAGGAAAAAAGAAGAGTCAGAAATAATCTCTGAAATTATTGCTTTATCACAGTCTCCTGATAATCTATCAGAAGATAACAGGAACAGACTTCAAATTCTACAATTAAAACTGGATAATATATATATTTACAAGGCAAAAGGAGCTTTTGTGCGCTCTAGAAGGAGGTGGCTTGAAGAGGGAGAACAAAACTCTAGCTATTTCTTCAAGTTAGAAAAACATCACAATACATCTGGCAGCATGACTAAACTCTATTCAGATGGGGTCATAACACAAGACCCTAAAGTGATTTCCAAGACTTGTGAATCATTTTACAAAAACTTATATAATTCTAAATTGTCTATAAAGGACATGGAAAATTTCTGTAATTCCTTAGTTAATATTAAAACAATTAGCAATACTAATAAAGCTATGTGTGATGCCCCCATCCCAATACTGGATATTGAAGATGCTATTAAAAAAATGAAACTCAATAAGAGTTTAGGGAATGATGGATTGACTTCAGAAATATACAAATTATTTTCCCAGGACTTATCACCCTTTTTACATCAGGTATATATAGAAAGCATTGCTAATGGAAAGCTCCCTCCTTCTTTGACTCAGGGACTAATCACTTTAATTCCTAAACCACAAAAGGCTGTTCTATTGTTAGATAATTGGAGACCTATTTCACTTCTTAATAATGATTACAAAGTAATTGCTATGTGTTTGGCAAAAAAATTAAAACATACACTTAATGATATCATTGATGAAACACAGTTTGGTTTTATGACTGGCAGACATATAACAAATAACATAAGACTGGTAACTGATATTTTGGATCATTCAGAATTAATTACAGATAACAGTTTCATTCTTTTGTTGGACTTTTATAAAGCTTTTGATTCCATTGAACATGAATTCATGTTTCAAGCACTTGATATTTTTGGTTTTGGAAATATGTTTAAAAAATCCATTAAAACATTATATGCAGAAGCACATAGTTCAATCAAACTCTCATAAAGCACAACTAAAAGATTTAATATTAACCGTGGGATCTGTCAAGGATGTCCGATTTCAGCATATCTTTTCCTTCTTCCTATGCAATTACTTTCTCTTCATTTTAAAAACAGTGATGTATTAGGTATCTCTGTTGTTGGCAGAACATTGTCTATTACTCAACTAGCGGATGACACAACACTTTTTTTAAAGGATAAATCTCAAGTTGGTGAAGCACTCAAAGTCATTAATACTTTGTCAGTGGCCTCTGGACTCAAACGGAACATTCCAAAATGTGAACTTCTCCCTGTTAAAAACTGCACAGATACTGTTATTTCAGGAGTCCCTGTTAAGGATAAGGTTAAATATCTTGGTATTATCGTTCAAAAAGACCAAGGTGTTAGATTATCTGAAAATTTCAACCCACTCATAGCATCAGTACAACAGAGATTTAACCTTTGGCTTCAAAGAGATTTATCCATTACTGGAAGATCCTTGGTAGCCAAAGCTGAAGGTCTTTCCAGACTTATATATGCAGCCATGGCACTTGATGTTTCAAAGGAAATATGTACAAAAATTGATAAAATATTATTTAATTTAATTTGGAAAAAGAGAATACATTATATTAAAAAAAAATGTCATGATAAATGAGCTGTGTTCTGGTGGTTTAAATTCTTTAGACTTCACCTCCCTAAAGTCTTCTTTTAAAATTAAATGGATCAAACTTTTCTTTAAAAATCCCAATTCAATCTGGAACTTTATTACTGCTCATGTTTTTAACTCACTTGGAGGAATGCATTTTCTACTAAGATGCAATTACAATATTTCTAAATTACCAGTAAAACTGTCCAACTTTCATAGTCAACTCTTATCATCTTGGTTAATGCTATACTCACACAACTTTTCTCCCCATAAATATTTCATTGGAACAATCAAGATATTAAGTTTAAGAACAAGTCTTTATATATTCAGAAATGGGTTGATAGAAACATTTTACTTGTTAGTCAATTGCTTAATGACAATGGTCAATTTTTTCCTTACGAAGAGTTTTTGTCTATTTATGATTTCCCTGTCACTCCAAAAGAATATGCTATAGTTTTTGATGCAATACCAGATGGAGTTAGAAGGTTACTGATGTCTGCTCCTAAAGGTAAAAGCTGTATTATCCCAGAACTAAATCCAGTTAACATATATATTGGTAATATCTGTCCTTTAATGAGTGATAAAGCCACTAACCAATGTGTTAGAGAAATTATTCAAAGAGAAATTGTTTCCAAACCTGCAGCTGTTTTTCATTGGAATAATATTTACTATGACATAGACTGGAAAAACATGTGGATCCTGTCAAAGAAATGTATTATTACTAATAAGGTACAAGAAGTTACTTTTAAACTGATCCATAGATGTTATCTGGTGAAGACCTATATGATTAAATATAAAAGAAATATTGATACTCTTTGTTCTTTTTGCAGCAACGCAGAGGAAACAATATGTCATTTATTTTGGGATTGCGCCTATGCACATATATTTTGGATTGATTTAAATAATTTTATAAACACAAAAATTTACTCTTCGTGTAATTTGAACTTTCAACACATTTTATTTGGCCTATCACACACTGATAAAAATAACTCTAGAAAAAAGATGTATTATTGACCTTTTGATTATTTTTGCCAAATTTCACATTCATTGCTCCAAATTTGCGCATCAACGTCCAAACATCACTGTTTTCAAAGCCCTTTTTTCCAATTACGTAGACAATTTGAGAAACAGTATAAATTCTAAAGCAAATAAAGCAAAAAAATATGTCAAATGTATTATCTTATTCAATTTGGATAATTTCTATTTATTCCTCGAGCAATTTTTTATTTTGATTACTTTTTTTTTTTTTTTTTTTTTTTTTTATTATTTTGATTAATTAATTTATTTTTTCTTTCCTAATGTTTTTATTTACATGTATTTCTCTATATAATGTAAAAGATTTTGTGAATTATGGAACTTTCTACCCTTATTGTTGTATGCTATTATGTATATTTACTGTTCAAAGTTAATTGTTCAAAAAAAAAAAAAAAAAAAAACTCCATTGGAATTCCAGGTTACTGCTGTGTGTATATATTATACTGGACGGGTTTTAACGGTCACTTTTCCATCTGCTTGCAGACAGTACAGCTGCACTTACCTTCAAGATGGTGGAAAGAAAACCAAAGACCACTACCGGACCCCCGACCACCGCCAGACCGACCACCAGTGGACCCAGCAGAGGAGGAGGACGGCCTTGCCCTCCTCCAGTAGGGAAAAGGTAGGAGCAAATATGTGAACCTGCTCATTTCATCTAAATAATACGGAGCCTGGGAAGGGACATGGAAAAAATAAAAAAGTAAAACGCAATAGTTTTGCGGTAAAACGCAATATTTTTTGCCTTATAACTCAGTCATATCTGCTCTCTCTTGCTTGAGGTCTGTACATAATCTGTTGGGCTCCAGTTCGGGTCCGACCGTGTCGGGTCTGACATGCCCCCCCTGTCCTGTGTAGTATGACCAGAATAATGCAAAAACTATTGTATTATAATGCAATACTTTTAAACGATTGTGTTATAACACAATAATTTTTATTTTTTGCATGTCCCTTCCCAGGCCCAAAATCTTACCAAGATAATTTTCACTTGTTCCATTGGTAGATTTTTTTGCTTGAATTGAGAAAAAAAAAATCTGCCAATGGAACAAGTGAAAATTATCTTGTTAAGATTTCTTGAAATAAGATTTCAAGATCTATTGTCTACAAATAAGTTCCTATATCTCACTGAAAAGTTACTTTTCACTTTACTATTATGTCTTATTTTTAGTGTGATGGGACATTTTGATTAGAAATGAGAAAACTACACTAAGTTAGATTTTGATTTTTGCAGTGTGTGTCTCAGTTTTATGTAAATCTAATCAATTCTTCCAAATATAACTCAGTTTACCTACAATATTTAGATTTTTATTAAATAATCTGCCAAGCATTATATTGGTTTTCATCTCTTTTACTCCTATTTTAATTGTCATTTAGATGAATTGACTAGTTTTAATTCAGTTTTCCTTTAATATCAGTCTTAGTTTTATCTAAAACTTGCCAGATCATTTAATGAATCTCACATTTTCATCAGTTTTACTCCTCTTTTTAGTATGATTTAGATAAATTGTGTGATTTTGAAAGAGTTCTACTTTGGTTTATGTCTGAATTTTACACAAAACTATTAAATTCTTCCCAATAGCTATAATTCTGTTTATCTTTAATACTTTGAATTTTGATTAAATAATCTGAAAAGGTTTACATCAGTTTTCATCACTTTTACTCCTACTTTAATTGTCAAACCCCTTCCCTCTTGCTCTCAGGTGGCCAGTCAGGGGCCACCTGAGAGCAAGCCCCCTTCCCCCCACCTCTAGCAAGGGGCAGGGGACTGCATCGTGGGCTCAGTCATTCAGGGGCCACCTGAGAGCTGGTGGCAGAGGTCCCCTTCCCTCTGCTTTTGGCTCTCTGGAAACCCATGACCGTTTGGGCCGGGCATGCAGTCCCCTGCCCTTCACCAGAGGCGGACTGCATCGTGGGCTCAGACAGTCAGGGGCCTCCTGAGAGCCGGTGGCAGAGGTCCCCTTCCCTCTGCTTTTGGCTCTCAGGTGGCCCATGACTGGCCAGTTCAGAGCCAGCCCCCTGCCCTCCTGCTCTCAGGTGTCCAGTCATGGGGCCACCTGAGGGCAGCAGAGGCAAAGGGGCTTCATATTCGGCCCGAATGGTAAGGGGCCACCAGACAGAGAGGCTGGTCAGCGTCCTCCAGAACCACCGCCATGGGAGAAGGCGGCTGCGCCCTCTCTACCGGACCTCAGACTCCACCTGAACCACAGCGAAGGAAAGACGGCGGACACGCCCTCTGTCCCAGAGGATAGAGACCACCTGATCCTCAGCGGTGGGAGCAAGGCGGCCGTGCCCTCTCTCTTCAAGAAGAGCCACCTGAAGGCGGACGATGGGAGGGTGGTGTCCTTGGCTCCACTCTGGCTGTAAAAGAAGAAAATAAAGTATGCATTGAGGGAGAAATGGTTTTTAATTTTTAATTCAATATAGTTAGTGTGTATTCAATAAGTCCTGATAAAAAAATAATCATCATAACTCACATTCTCAGAGTGGAGTTAGAGCTTTTAGCAGTATCTGCTTCATTAAAGTGATCTTACGTTTTCAAGTGAATATATTAGTTTTGTCTTAGTTTGAACAAACCTGGACAACTAACACCAAATGATTGTTTAGATAGAATTATCCATGTGCACCATGGCAGTCAAATACTTTTACTGCAAAACTTGTTTAACTGTGATCAAAGTACAAATATTTGAATGGTTTCAGTAAAGGAGTGGATAGTTTGAGTTTGATTCAATAATCTGAAATGGTTTACAGCAGCTTTTCATCAGTTTAATTCCTCTGTTGATTATTATTTAGATGAACTGAGTGATTTTGAATGTGTTTTTACTTTGGTTTAGGACTCAGTTTTATGTAAAACTAATCAATTCTTCCAAATGTAACGCAGTTCATCTGTAACATTTAGATTTTTATTAAATAGTCTGACAAGGATTAAATCTGTTTGCATCACTTATACCCCTATTTTAAGTGTCATTTAGATGAATTGACTAGTTTTAATTCAGTTTTTCTTTAATATCAGTCTTAGTTTTATCTACAACTTGCCAGATCATTTAATGAATCTCACATTTTCATCAGTTTTACTCGTCTTTTTAGCATGATTTAGATAAATTGAGTGATTTTGAATGAGTTTTACTTTGGTTTATATCTGAGTTTTATACTAAAATAATCAATTCTTCCAAATATAAGTCAGTTTATCCACAATATTTAGATTTTTATGAAATTACAATGGTGTATTAGGGCCACATAAGAAAAAAAAAAACACTTGTCACTACGAGAATAATGTCATTATTTAACGAAAATAAAGTCGTATTTTTAAAAAACTCATTTTTTAACGAGAATAAAGTCGTTATTTAACGAGAATAAAGTCTATTTAATGAGAAAAAGCTCTTTATATAACGAGAATAAAGTCATTAATTAACAAGAATAAAGTCGTTATATTTCGAGAATAAAGTCATAATATAATGAGAAGTTGTACCTACTCATCGATGTAGAACTATGAACATTTAGTGCAGTTCTCCTTTCATTTGGGGGTTAGGCACAAAGGCCAAATACTGACTCTATCCTCCATCAACACATTAGTCTAAGGATTTGAAGAGAGTTCACACACATTTGGCTTTGTTGGAAGAACTGAACTGATTTGGAGCAAATTGTCTCTTTTGTGGAGGAGAAACTGATGAAGTGTTCAGCTGTAGGGCTATCAGTGGATACACCAGAGAACTATACAGAGAGGGTTTGGTGTTTCTGAACAAACTGTGGGGATTCTACTCTGAGTTTTTGCGTCTAACAGAAGGGAAAGTTGCTGCTTCGCTTGTTGCCTTCGCTGTAAAACTGGAAACTCTGTCAAATTTTCAAAATATTACAAGTTTAATCTCATAAAAGTACGACTTTATTCTCATTAAATAATGACTTTTTTCCCGTTAATCAACGTTTTTTAAAACTACGACTTTATCGTCATTAATTAGCAACTTTCTTCTCATTAAATAATGACTTTATTCTCGTAGTGACAAGCGTTTTTGTTTTTTTTTTCTTATGTGGCCCTAATACGCCGTCATATGAAATAGTCTGAAAAGGATTATATCAGTTTTCATCACTTTTACTCCTATTTTAATTGTCATTTAGATGAATTCATGATCGTACAATAAAGTGCAGAGAAAAGTCAGCAGGTGAGGCAGGCAGTACTCTGCCTCACCTCAAGGGGGCGGACGTGAACTGACAGGTGCTTTGTAGCTGCATTGGCTTCAACAGAAGGAATTGAAAGTGGGCGCCAAGCTAAAGCTAGTAGGTCAACAACAGCCATTTTTTATGCTCTGCCTTATCAAGGACGTCTTTCTTCTTTGGCCATAAGCTCTATTGAGGCGAAGAGACTCTTAAAACTAAGAGAAAATAAGGAAGACTTTTACAACCAAGTCACAGCTTTTCGTGGAGAAGGATCGGCGCATGGACTTCATCTATAAGTAAAGGTAAGGCCACAAATGGTTGAAGTTTTGGTTTTTAAAAACAAGATGGGAGTAAGTAGAAAAAAATTCAGGTATTTGATATCGACATTTTTGGCCTAATATAATTTTTTCTTATCATTTTGATAGACAACCTGAAGGTGAGTCCAGCTCTGTCAGCAGACAGATGAAAAGTGGCGTTTAAAAACCGTCCAGTGTAATATATAGACAGAGCAGTAACCTGGAAACACCAGAATTCTAAAGGAGTTCATACAATGACGTGTGGGGGGGAAGTCCCCCCCAATTCTAAAATTGCACCCACTTTGTTGTCCATAGGTTTGAACAGACTGGGCCAATGATCTGACTCAGTGGTCTGAAGTGTCATTTACACACAGCTTCTACTACTTAATGGAGTAAGAGACTAGATCACTTTTGCTATAGATAGGATGAACTGAATTTAACATCATTTCAGTACCTGACATTAAATAGATGAATTCATGTTAATTAATGTTGTTGTTGGTCCAGTATGATGTGAGGTTCTTTTAGCTTTGTACAGGAACAGGCAATAGAAATGTCCTTCAGAGGGACAGATTTGATTTTATGCTTGGAGTACATTACAGCCAGCACTTTTTTTTTTTTTTTTTTTTTTTAACATATACTGTACTCAGTAAATAACTTTAATCAGTAGCTGATCTGCAGCTAAGTCTGTCACCAATGCGTTTTACTTTGAACAGATCACAACCATTAATGGTCAGATAAATCGTGTGTTAACGGGAGAGTGTCGGTTTTGTGAGGTACTGTGTTAGCTAGACAGTAGCCAGTGTAATAATGGAATTGAGTGTGAACAGAATGCCTGAGCTAGCTCATGCAGTGTACTGGTTAGCTTCCAGAAGATTCTTTGTGAATGTACTATTCAAAATAATGTGTTGCAAGCGAAAGTTTGATCTGATCTGTTGATCATGTCAATCATTTGACATTGACCACAATGAGTTTTTCAAAGTGCGGCAATGAAACACGGTTTTAATGATAATTAGAATTTGAAAGGGTAATAGCTGAAGTGGGGAATTTTACCAGGGTTTATCATTATACCGGTAATGTCATGTGTGTCATAACATTTTCCATTTATCACTCTGATCAGAGCAATTCACTGTTCACTGCTAAAAATCACCACACATAATAAGTCATGTGCAGTCTTGTTGATTGAGGCAGGAAACATCTTCTGAACTCTAGGATCATTAGCATGCATTGTGATAACTGATATATGAGTGTGGAACTGAAAACATTTTGCTACTCGCAAACCTCAGTCACCATAGTCCGATGGACATGTGATCTGTGACGGATTGTCAGTGTGGTGTTGGTGAAGCAGGCTAGTATTATGATCATTTAGACATTCATGTGTATATATAAATACTAAACACTTCATAGTTTTATTAATTTTCTTAAATGTCCATTATTGTTAGTGACTGCTTCTTGTGCCTACTGCAGTAAGAGTGATCATGTTGTCAAATTTTCACAGTATTCTGAATAAACTATCTTCATTACAGGCCTAACACTATGTCCTCATATCTGTTTTACTGTTTGCATATTCTGGAATAGTTGTTTGTAGTTCTTGTGGAATTGTACTTCTAATGAGTTGCCAATACATGCTCTTAATTTGTCACTGTTAAAACTATGAAATGGCTGTGTATATGTGTGATTATATAACTGACTTTAGCTTTCTTCCCTTGTTATCAAGGATGGCAGCCGTACCAGTCAAATACAGAGATCTGACTGGCCACCTCAAAACCAGCTACCATTCCCCCTGCTCTAACGTTGCCTCTGACTGGCCACCTGAGAGCAGGGGGGGCAAGGGGGTTTGCTCTCAGATGGACAGTCAGGGACCACCTGAGAGCCAGCCCCCTGCCTTCCACCTCTGGCAAAGGGCTGGGGACTGCATGCCCGGCCCAAATGGTCATGGGCCACCAGAGAGCCAAAAGCAGAGGGAAGAGGACCTCTGCCACTGGCTCTCAGGTGGCCCCTGACTCTCTGAGCCCACGATGCAGTCCCCTGCCTTTTGTCAGAGGTGGAGGGCACCTGAGAGCAGGAGGGCAGCCAGCCCCCTGCCCTCCTGCTCTCAGGTGACTCCTTCTTGAACCGTCACCTTACCGTGGTGAAGGAGTTTGAGAGCCCTAATGACCCTAGGAGCTATGTTGTCTGGGGCATTTTGCCCCTGGTAGGGTCTCCCATGGCAGATTGGTCCCAGGCGAAGGGCCAGACGAAGAACGGTTCAGAAGACCCTTCATGGCAAGAAGGGTGTGACTTTGAAAAGTTTTCCCATTATAAGAGACAGGAAGTGGATTGATACAATAAATCAGGAAGTATCAATGATATCAAGTTGGAATTTGAATTTTTTACAGATCTGATTGGAATATGACCAAAACATGGGCTATTTCTGTAATATAATAAATACACATAACTGGATGATAATAAATGGCATCTGGATACATTTCCCAAAGCTTTTAATTTGGCTGGTAAGCTACAGGGCCATTGGTCCTATTTTTAATGTTGTCAAAGTTCATGTACAAGGGGATCTTATCTACAACTTCCTTGTTCTTTTTCATTTCAGCACCTGCGACCTGGACCCGGATAAAGCAGAAGAAAATGGATGGAGGACGAGGAAATGCAGTCATTTCTAAATGTAAGTCAGCATTTCTGTGTCTGATCAGAAATGTCCACCACAGTTGTACATTTGTGTTGTTGTGTGTCAGTGGGTGTCACAGTGGATAACCTGGGTCTGATTTTGACTGTGTTTCAGGAAAGACAACAGCGATGCAGATCCTCAGTGAAGGAGGAGGCCCGTCTGATGGAGCTGTTCATCCATTGGTGGTCGTTCTCCATCAGACCCAGTAGATCCAGAGGTTGGTATGAATCCACTTCCTGTCTCCTCAGGACCCACATTTACAAAATCCCATCCTGAAATCACTCTTCCTCATCCACACAGTGTTTAATGATTGTGTCTTGATGTTTCTAGATGTGGGTGTAGATGACATCAGAGGAGACATCAGTGGTGGACCTGTGAGGGAGACCAGGACCAGAAACCATACCACAGACCTGACCCTCCCACAAAACCCAAAATGACCCCCCTGCCTCAAACCATAACTGCATCACACCTGGAAGTCATTCCATCATAACCAGGCTTCTGCAGAGCTTGATGATGAGCTGATCATGAACTGAACCAGGTGTACTGGAAGAGGGAAATATCTAAAACATGCAGGATACCGGCCCCCGAGGACTAGATTTGGACACCCCTGGTGTAAGGTTGAGTGCAATATAATGAAAACAGGTGTCCTGTTTTATTTCATCAACAGAAACATGTCGATATTGTACATTTACATCCACTGCTGCTATTGCCTGTTCAGACCAATTTATGTTAACTGTGTCATGCATAAAGCATTTTTGCACCTTATTTATTCTGTGTCTTTTATGAATAAAGAGAAAATTCACCAAAACATGCTCATGTGTGATTATTTGCTGGTACGTATCTTCAGGAACAAAGTGTAAAAGTTTATTATGAAGTGAGGATGAAACAGGCCTGTCTTCACCTCTTTAATCTGAAAAACTAGTTAGTTCTGTTCTGTTGTCAGTCACATCTTTACTCAGGGTCTGGTGGTTTCATATGAACACTGAGCTTTTATGAACATCTACATGATCAGTGAATTAATTACAGAAAAATTCATGATTTACACAGGATAAATGCAAAATATAGGATAATATAATAAATGTTAAAGTTAAAACACTTGGGGAAGGTTAAGAAAAAAATTATTTGGATGTTGCTGCGAAAATAAAATAAACTTTACACACAAAGTATTTTTAATGTTTTTAACTTATTCTTTACCACATTTACTGTTTTTATGATGCTACTTGTGACATTTTTATCCGTTTTGAATGATTTTATAAAACCAAAAAATAAATTATGAGATAAGTATCATCACCAAAGAACTTTTTCTCCGACAGTTAATGTTTTTTCAACTCAAATCTTCTACAACAGTGATTCTCAAACTTTTTACAGTGGAGTACCCCCTGAAAATAGTTCATATATTTTTTAGCCAAATACCCTCAACTCTCACTTTCAGCATTTTTTATTGAAAAAAATTTGAAAAATTAGTGCCAAAAGTGTCTGTTTTGATTTTCAAAATTTTGTAAAATAACATATTTTTAACTATTGCAGTTTTAAAATCACTGTATTGCATACATCAATTGACATCTTTGTCTTAAACAGCTTCATTTCTCTGTGATGATGTCAGTTGGACTGAAACAGAAAACCAACCTCATCCTCTAAAAAGGCTGATCCATCGTGGCCAAATGATTTTAGTTGAAACAACTCAATACAACAGGTTTATAAGAGAGTGACTTCTGACTTTGGACCTTGGTTCAGCACCCTGTGACTTCTGCATTTGTTCATTGATGAACCTGAGTCTTTTACAGTCATGGGGGAGTTGGTGCTGTCTATGTAAGATTATACAAATACATAATCTATAAATACTACAGCTTCAAGAAAAAAGTGCAACAAATGAAGTATTAAAAATGCAGAAAGGGAAACATTCAAAACTGTATCACAGTAATGATAAGAGTCAGCACTTTACAGTCAATCATACATTCAGACAAAGCAGATGAATGTGACAATAAGTTCATCAGTTTGTTGTGTCGGCTCTGTATGTCCTGTCCAGAAAACAGCTGGATCACTTAAAAATACTGTACACTTCCATTGCAAAAACACAAAAAAAACTAAGTCTGTGCATTTGCAACATTTCAGATCATCTGCCGTTACAGGTTTGTCACAATACTTACCTGGCAAAATATGCAAATGTCCTGTATGTATATACACTGATTTTCTATTTATGAAATACTGTATATGTACACATGAAATAAAAACATTTCATATATGTACAAAGTATATATATGAAACATATTATAAATCAAAACACTTCCATGTACTGATATACTATATGCACATAGAGAAATATGACCATGTTTATGTTATATACACATAAACATGGTAAACAGCGGCTGTGGCTCAGTTGGTAGAGTGGGTGGTCCAATGACCAAAGGGTCGGTGGTTCGAATCCTGGCTCTGACTGTCCACATGTCGAAGTGTCCTTGGGCAAGACACTGAACCCTAAATTGCTCCCAGTAGGGCCAGGCAGCGCCTTGCATGGCAGCAGTCGCCCGCTGGTGTATGAGTGTGTGTGTGAATGTGTGAATGAGAGGAATTGTAAAGCGCTTTGGGCACCATGAAGGTGTAGAAAATGCGCTATATAAGTTCAGTCCATTTACATCTAATAAACACCTATCTCCAAATATCCAGAGGAAGTATGTGATATTCATCCAATAAGGTCATAGGACATTATATTACATTTTCATGTGGGAAGAACAGTATGACATATTCACTGATCTGTAGGTTTTTGTGTTAAAATGTAAAAGTTCTGCTTAATATTGAAATTGTCTTCTAACAAAACCTTTCATTCAAACAGATGTTTCATGCTGAAGCTCAAAAATATGGATTAAAATAGGGTTCATATACTAAAATATGTATCATAACCATGACCGTTACACTATGTCTTACTGTTTTGTGCTTCCTTATAAGAGCTTCAGGACTGATGAAGGCCAATAAAACACTTTCTGGGCGTGGCTTTACTGGATCACTATAAGTTATTATGTCTCTAGAAGGGTTGAATGGAAGGAATTAAAACATCTTTTTGGTTTTCCCATGTTTACAGAGCTGTTTGTGTGGAGTCATTGGCGTTGTTTGACCTTTCACCTCTGGTTTTCTGCTCCGTATTCACTGAACTCACCACTGACTCTTCAGTTCTACTGGGACTGTCAACGTTTATGACAGAGGGGCGCTCTGATTGGCTGGCAGCTTCTGTGGGCGGGGACACGACTACTCTCTATCGGCTCATTGGCTGTTTGGCCTGTTACGATGACATAATTGGGCTCTGGCTGAGGGGCACTGGGGCGGCGCTGCAGTGCATGCTGGGTGCAGGAGAAGGAGCGCTGGCGAGGGGCAGGTTGGGGCGACAGGAAATGAGGCGTCACTGCTCTGGGGGCGTCATGATGCCTCTCGCGGTCCTCGTCTTCTGATGTCACTTCCTGTAAGGTGCTGATTGGGCGAGGGGAGCGGCCCATGATCCTCGGAGGGACCAGCGCTGTTGCCGATTGGTTTAGCTGTGGTCGCCAGTTCTGAGGGGAGGGGTACTGGACTCTGCTCATCGACCAATCACTGACAAGATAAGAAAGATGCAACAAAATTCAACTGACAGACCAGCTGATGGCGTCCCAACACTGATGAAATGAGTCAAGTGCATCCACTATCTTTGAATCATAATCTGAAATCTGGAGTCAATGCCAGAAGTGTATCATGTATCCTCTCAGTTCATAAATGCTTGTGCCACATTTGAAGACATTCTATCGTACTATTCTAGAGATACTGCATTTTTAAACATAGTGGAGGCTGACAGACCGTTGGACTCATCTATGACAACTGTGTTTGGCAGAAAGACTTTCAATACTGAGAAACTGAGAAGTCATGTAAGACACAGGCCCAATTCCAATTCACCCCTTGGCCCCTCCCCCTTACCCCTCCCCCTTGGCCCTAGCACTTGGCACTACCCCTTGAAACAGAGTTGTAAGGGGTAGGGGTTGAAACATTCCCCTATGAATTGAGACAACCCTTTTTGAGACCTGTTACGTCATCAACAGTCATCGATGCCGCTATAAACAGATGCGACAACTTTGTTTCCAAAATAATTCCCCATGCCGTCAGCAGCTGTAACTGTCTCTGCTCCATGGGCTTATGTATGAATGGTGCTACATTAATAAATTTGCCTTGCGTCACCATTTTGTTTTTTGTTCTTTTGAGCCAGAAGGGACCGTATTTGGACAAAAGGTTGGAACCTGGGGACACCAAGGAGTGAAACTCTTCAAGCTAAAACTAAAAACACCAACCTCAATGCAAACTAAACATGTTATGTTAAACTCCATCAAGTATTTTCAGCTGCTTGCTACATGTGAACATATATAACTGCATCTCATAAGAATAATGGCAATTTCATGTCATCTATGTGCAGCTGTTAGCTGACAGATCAGTGTCATAATTGTAATATTTCTAAACTACATATGCTAACAAGGTGAGTATAATAATTATAAAGGTACAACTTCAGGAATTATTTGTGTGGCAAAATATTTTGAAAATTCTAAATATCCCCTGATTCTACTGATCCAGTTTTGGAACAAAAATGTCAACTGGCATTTATATACAGGGTGTATCAAACAAAAGTATACATTTTGAAAAATGAATCCCAGTTCCGAATTTGATAATTTTTGGAATTTTTTTTATGGATGTCGGTAGGTAGGGGATAGGTAAATATTTGTCCAAATTTACAGAGCCAGGTTTTCATGCATGAGTGAGCAGGGGCAAATTGCGCAATCCAAGTTAAAACTGGTTTGTCCGAAGTAGCGGTGGGATTTAAATCTAATCAAAGGTCATGGGAGGGGACAAAGGGCATCCATCTTGTTTTACACAAAATTGCCGGGTTACAGCATTAACACTTTGGCCACCATGTCAGTTTAATTTCTTTACCCATGGCAGCTGTTCCTTTCAAAGTTAATTCAACTTGTTTAGGCCTGAAAATGTCACTGAGGACAGACCGAGTTAGGGTTAACATTAACCCTAACCCTAACCCCGGGTCTGTAAATTTGGACAAACATCCATCTTATCTTATCTTATCTTATCTTATCTTATCTTATCTTATCTTATCTTATCTTATCTTATCTTATCTTATCTTATCTTATCTTATTTCATCTCATCTTATCTTAATCTTATTTTATCAAAGATGATAAGATTACAGATAAGATGATATTAATGGAGCAATAATTTATGAAATCACCATCACTGCACTAATTAAAAGGCCAGACTGACTTGTAGACTTAGAGATAACTTCCTGTATGTGTTCCATAACTGGGAGCCAACATTGACTGGTTGACCATGGTTTTACCTTTTTAATGTGCTCTGTACATTTAAGCCTGGGATATTCCTACTTGTTGCAAATGTAATCAACAGCCATTTTAAACATTTTACTGTAGGAATATTTTGCTTTGCTCAAACTATTCTTACATAAATTAACCTAAGAGAAGAATAATGCTTAATTTTCTGAAAAATGATTAACATATTACCACAGTAGTTAAATGTGTTTCATATTAATTACCTGGACCCTAAAGTTCAGTATAATATTACTCGGGTGCACATCACCGTATTTATTTTTCCAGTCTACTGTTTAGTACTACTGAACTGTTTTGTGAACGTGCAACCCATTCAACTGATTGAAAATAAAAACAAAGTATTAAAAAGAATTGATGCCTAAAAATTAGATAAAATATTGCAATGGTAATTTGTTACTTTAGGTGTAAAAGTAATAGAAATGTCTGCAAAAATTAATGAAGAACAAGGACTGATGAAGCAAAAGGAACCTTTATATCAATATTTATTACATGCATATATTAAAAATTCAGCTTTTACAATAAAAGGGCATTATTTAAAATGAGGAAAATTAAGGAGGAAAAAACGCAGGCATTTCACATTGCAAGACGTACAGCTCTGGAAAAAAAAAAAAAAGACCACTACAAAATTTTCCCTTTCTCTGATTTTACTATTTGTAGGTATGTACTTGAGTAAAATGAACATTTTTGTTTTATTCTCTTAACTATGACAACATTTCTCCAAATTCCAAATAAAAACATTGTTATTTAGAGCATGTATTTGCAGAACACGACACTTGGTCAAAATAACAAACAGATGCAGTGTTTTCAGACCTCAAATAATGCAAAGAAAACCAGTTCATATTCATTTGTAAACAACACAATACTAATGTTAGAACTTGGGAAAAGTTCACACATCAATATTTGGTGGAATAACCCTGATTTTCAATGACAGCTTTCATGTGTCTTGTCTCTCCTCCATTGCTGTTGGATGACTTTATGCAGCTCCTGGCACAGAAATTCAAGAAGCTCAGACATGTTCCATGGTTTGTGTCCATCCATCTTCCTCCAGAAGTTTTCAAAGTGGGTTCAGGTCTGGAGATCGGGCTGGCCATGACAGGGTCTTCATCTGGTGGTCCGTCATCCACACCTTTATTGACCTAGCTGAGGCCAGGAGTATTGTCCTGATAGAAAAACCAGTCCTCAGAGTTTGGGAACACTGTCAGAGCAGAAGTCCAGTTGTTTTCAATAGTTATTTTTGGATTCCAATTACTTTTGTGGTACTAATAGCACTGTTTTTATCTATTGTAAGAAGATAGTGATGGCCCCAGTAGTGGTTTTTATACTTCTCCTTCTTAAATAAGACATGGATCAGGTGTTTATTCAGTAGAATAAGGTGTGATTGTGTTGGAATTCAACACACACAGGAATGGAATGGCTGTCATACATGCACACATGCTGATTTCACAGGAAATTGCAGTGGTCTCTGAATTTTTTCCAGAGCTGTATATACTGTATATTGTCTTATATGACATATTATGTGTGCGAAGGTACAAGCATTTGACATAATAATGATGTATAAAACTAAAAGAGCAGAACACTGAAAACAAAAATACAACCAAAATAACGATAAGTATAGACCTGAAAAAACACCAGTACTAATAGAATGAAAAAACAGCAATCTTATGAAATAATATGTATTTACACTGAATTAAGTATTTGTCCCATCTGCTGTGGGAAACCGTGGAATATTTGTGTTTTGGAGCCCAGTTTAGAATGACAAACACATACATCCTCTACTCATGTTGGAAGTTGTCCAATGACCCCATATTCAGGAGACACGTCTCTTCTGTCTAATGACATGTACGTCGTGTCCCCTTCACTCGGCATCACATTCAGTTTTGATTTCCTGCTGAGAAAAGAATGGAACAAACATGATTATGATCACATTTAAAAGAAACTTTATTGCTAAAACAGGTCCATACAGCTTTGAAACAAAAAAAAACTTCTTTAGAAACATACCGAAGAGAAATCATGTAGATTGTGTAGAAGACATTCATACTGAGAGATACAACAGCAACAGCCAAAATGACTGGAAAAAGACCTGTTATGAGAAATAAAAGGAGTAAGGGTCATCACTGCCAAAGCTGCTGAGTACATGGTTATTTCACACAGATATGAATAAAGGTATAAGAAATATTTTATTACTTGCACTAAAAACATAGACTATTAAATTCAACAGTTAGAACAGAAAACTGAATGCCATCATTAACCCAGAGTCTGTAGAATTTCCTCTGGTCACAGCAAGAAGGTTCTGGGTTGGATCTCCATCACCTGTAGGTGTGAATGTGAGTGTCAAACATACAGCCCCAGGGCCAAAACCGTCCCACCACAGGGTCCAATCTGACCCATGGTATGAATTTGCAAAGTGCAAAAATTACACTGACCATACTAACAGTCATCGATGTTGAACTCATTGTAGTTCAGGGGTCACATACAGACCAATGTGATCTCAAGTAAAATACTATCAGAATTAGGGCTGGGTAAAAAAATCGATTCAATCGATCTTAGATCAATCTCATTTTAATTTTGCGTAACTGATTAAGAGTGGATGAGATCAATTTTTCAGAGCAGGACCGGGAGTAGGCGGAACTGCGGGCGGCTCGGTCTTGTGAACCCCTGGGGAAGACTTGGTCTCACTCGCAAAAAAGATGCGGAAAAGACGCGGTGGGAAAACCCCCTCCTCTGGAGGTCCTCCGGCCTCAAACTTGAACCCACAATGTGAAGGAACTGGCCATCCGGCGAGTCGCAGAAGCCGGTCATTCTTGGAATAATAACTTGGATCCATACTATCACCTGTGGCTGAGTATGGAGTTAGAGGAAGAGGAAAGCGACAATGTCTGACCGCTACACCCCCACCCCGACTCCCTGACCAACATTCATGGCGCGTGCACCCCCCAGCCCCGCTCCACTCCGACCAACAATCACGGAGTGCACCCCCAACCCCCCACCACAGGTGAGTAGTAGCCTCCAGCCATAAAACAGAATAAAGATGACAAAGTCTGATCTGAGCCACTGTAAAAACATGGGAATGTTTCTGTGCCGTTCATTATTTCAGAGAACATTCAGCAATTTACTGCTGAAATGTCATATTTATTTCCTTTCTAATATCAATATTGATCCCGGTATTGATGTGTTGCATGACTGCGGTACTCAAATAATCAGGTTACAACTCAAAATTGTACTTTGGTTTCTCTAAATTAGTCTGAATCAATCAATTAATACTGAATCGAATCGATATTGAATCGAATCAAATCAAATTGTAATTAATCGATTCAGAACCTCATGAATCAAAATCGAATCGATTATAGAAATTGGCCATGACACCCAGCCCTAATCAGAATAACCTATAAATAATGACAACTCCAAATTTCCTTCTTGATTTGATGAAAAATAAGTAAAATTACCTTAAGAAAATATTTACTTTTCACAATTTATCCTTTCTCAATAAAATGTGAATAATCTGAACAACCATTTACAACCTGAAACATAAGTGCAATTTTATAATATTATGCTTGTTACTGAATCTCTAAGTTCAATTGTACATGGTTATTCAGGTAATTCACATTTTCAAAACATCATTTTTGTCACATTACAACAAAGAGAAACATTTGGATTATTATTCATAAGTTATTATGTTATTATTTTAATGGTCCAGTCCACTTGGGATCACATTGGGCTGTATGTGGCCCCTGAACTAAAATGAGTTTGACAGTTCTGCTCCAGAGGGTTCAGCAGTTTGTAAAATGAGTGAATGAATCATATTGGAACTGCAAAAAAAAAAACAAAAAAAAAACAGCTGTTTGTTGTAAACCTTCCACCCAACATTGTCGCATTATATGTATATATGTAGCCCAGGCTTTAAAGTCATTACATAATTTTTTTATGTAGAATGCATTCTTACATTAATTTGATTCATAATTGTTTGTAGTTTAAAAAACTGTGAAAAAATATCTGTTTAAAATGATATGCACAAATGTAGGAACAATCATTTGTAATCAAATTGGATTTTCTTAATATCCGCTGGAAAAGTGCTAGTGTTTCTTTAAATTTACCTGGCTCCGTTTGATGAGCTTATCAACCGACCAATCACAGCGAGTCTTATTCCACCTTATTCAGCCTTTCCGGTTATGACAACTTTGTGTTTCTCAGATACGGAAGTAATTAACGTCCATTCCCTCGGCGCCATTCACTGAAACACATGGAATCTGTTCCATCACCATCCGCTTGATAAGAAGTAAAATAACTCTTAAAATATAGTTTTATCAGTTGTGGATGATGTCTAACATCTGTTGATCGGTATATTGTCGTGATAGGGTTTTGTAGAGCAGCGCGAGAGGCCAATGAAAATTCCTATCTTCCGAGATGGAATACCGTTAGCATGTTCTTACCCTGACTCAGCGGTGAGTGGAAAATACTGTTAAAAACCTGTTAAGATCCTGTAAAAGCACTTAATATTTAGGTTGCTTGTTTCAGATAGCCATAAGAAGTGTCAATAACTGTTGGTAAGATTGAATTATTTGTGGGTTTTTTTTTTTCTATATTTATGGTAATTAAAAGAGGTGAATGTTTAGTGCATTTTCTCACTGTTTCACCGGTGCAGGGAGAAATAATAAAGCACGCTGAGCCTTAATACCTCTGCATTACTGTGAATATTATAGCACTTTATTCAGTTTAACTAAGCTAAAAGAGTATTTTATAGTGTTTTATTTTTATAAAACGATGTTTTGTGAGTTATTAATGTAACATTCTCTGAACATGTGTATGATTACAAGAAGCATTTTGCTAACAAGTAGCATTTTGAATGTATTAATTTAACAACTGTGATGTATATTTGAACTGATTATATTTGATTGTTGTGCAACTAAACTTTTCCAGAACATGATTTAAACTAATTAGTGCAAAGCTGAATGTATTTGATTAGTGAAAATTCATGGGACGTTAGATATTAGAACAGAATCTATATGGACAATGTATGAGTTTAACAAGCTCATCGGATTTCATTTGGCCTGCTATAGGTCAGGGTTTGTTTTTTGTTTTTTTTTCGGACGCATGAAAGGTTTTACAGCCACGTCGCACCATCTATGTGAGCACGTCCTGCAAGGAGTGTATGAAGTTTCAGCGTTCCAGATTCATCAGAAGATTCCCAGTGTGAACTGGGTGGCGAGCCTCATCGAACCATTGATACTGAGCTTCAGCAACTGATCAGGATCCTTCGGACTGTGTGGTAGGACAAAACCAAACACCGACACTGGTCGGAAAAAAAGGGCCCAAACACAAGGATTAATAACTTTGGGAAGTCAAAGAGGGTTTTATTTTTCCGGCTTTATTTATTTTAGTTTGTTATTGTCTATACGATGTTTATTCTTCCAAAATGGTGTGAAGTTAAATTGTGACTTCAAATTATAATACAAGTGGTCATGAGAAAAACACAAACCAATAGTGTCTGTGTCAGTGATGTTCAAATTCCTGGCTCTTAAAAACTTCGTACCTTCTGATACTGGTCCGATTATTATTATTGATCATTATCTACCTGTGCTCTATTACTGGGTTACATATAGAAGGCCAAAGTGGAAATATTAGACTTCAACTAAAGGTGAAGGTTCAGTTCAAACATGGCTCAAAGCAGAGGCGATTTCTCAAGGACTGCAAAGGAAGCTCAGCTTCCCCTAAAATTACGAAAATTAAATGATTAAATATGTTCGGTTGTGTTGACATTTCATTGACTACAAATGTGTTAGAACACGTTCATCTCAAAGACGAGTTCATTCAGAATCAGCTTTATCACAAATCAAGGGACTCGATGTTGTTCACTTCTCATACATTCCCGTTGCGCCTTTTTCTCATACAATCTATGGTCAGTGCATTTTCCCGTAGACGCTCGGTGTCCATGCACTTCAATGGGACTGAGTGGAACAGTTTTTTTCATTGCCTCAAAGCTGGACGATAATTGGATAAATGCCATGATGTTGTCCCGCCCCCGGATGCTCAGCGTCTCTGGGGGTGAATGGAGCTGTGGGCGGAGCTCGGCTGGGCTGGATGCTGGGCTTTCACGTGCTGATTGGAGGATCAGTCGAAAGGCTAAATCCCATTTGATTGACAGCTATTTTGAGATCTACTCCTTCACCTGACAGTTCAGTTTAATACCGTCACACATTCTGCTTGTGACATTGAGAGAGAAACCACTACGAAATTACTTGTTCATTTCTTGCACTGTAAATAAAACACACTCATTGTACTTCCTCGTTTCAATTTAACATAATTTCAACGTTTTCTTGTTTCAGTTACATAATTTAATCATTTCATGTTCGAGTTTAATATCATTTTGTAGATAGTTAAATCAATCATACTGTTGGCTAGGTCGGAATGAACTAGCTATCTAGTCCCTGGAAAAGACGCCTACTTGGTACGATAACGTCACTGACCATTTTCTTAAAAAGGCCGAATTTATGTTTAAATAACTTGACAGTTTTTTTTGATGTAAGCCGACAATGAGCTTCCCCTCTCTGAAAGACGAGCAGCTGCCACTGGCTCAAAGGGAACCAGAACCCTAAACAGGTCGACCATGATCTGGTGGATGGAACAATTCACTACCAGATGTAGAAAGGGCAGTGTTAGATTCAGCAAAGCTGGTGGACCTCCTTTCGAATGATTCTGTAGCATATTCACTGTATAGAATACTGACCTTGACCAAACCTTGAATAGGTTTGTTGCTCAAAAGAGTTGACATTGAGCTGGCGAACGGTGGAACCCACAGAGTTGCTGCTGTGGCAGAACAGAGTGGACGGATCCAACTCCTGTGGGAGGTTTATGGTGATGGTGCTCCTTAGACCTGTGCCGTTCAGAGACTCACTGCTGATGTCTACCTTGTCCGAGTGAGTCACAGATAGTCCGTCCAAATACCACTGTAATCTGGGAGAAGGGTTTCCCACAGTGGAACAGGAACAGCTGACTGTGGCTGCAGCTTTGGTGCAGTTGGACGAGGACAGGATCTGTGGAGCAACTGTGATGACAAGAGTGTTTGATCAAGTTTAAAAAAATGCCAAGACACACTCAGGTGAACTCTGTCATGATGGAACACAAAAAGTCTATTGTGAGGGGGTTTATTGTGGTAATATTTATATAAAGTTGAACTATCAGCAAGTCTCCCAAATGAATAATAACAGTGAGTGGTGTACTAATAATCTACTGCATCCTTCATTCCTACATTGTCTATTATCTCTATTGGAGGCTGCTTTATAATGATTGACATACGTTGCATTAGAAATCACCCAGTCATATTACAAAAATCCAACATGACTTCTAGTATGTATCTGAGTAGGATGACTTGTTATGTAGTCATCTGCCACAGGTCAATGTCCAGTTGAGTCTTGTTAGTTAAACTGCTCCAGCCACTTACCACTTTATTACATATTGCACATATTGTATATGTCACTTTAAATCAGTCATCTCTATACAACCTTCATTGTCTATTTATTGTCTCCTCAACCTCCTGCTGTTTATTGTTATATTCTATGTCTATAGTTATATTGTTTATAGTTATATTCTATTGTATTTATTGATACTTTTTAATATTTTTTTCTACTATGGTCACTTTGCACCGTGGGGCCTTAGAGTCTTGAAATTTCAGTTTTCTGTATGTGATGTACATATGGCAAAAACTGACCATAAAGTGGACTTTGACTGAATCACATTCAGTTTGGTCCCTACAACCAGCATAAACAAAAGAATCAGTGCAAAAGTGGTATTCTAAGCACCAGTCCAACACCACTGATGCATAGACCCTTAATAAAATATCATCTACAGTTATTATGGGACACTTTGCTGCATTAAATCCAACCAGATGAAGAGGATATAAAAATGTGATACATACATTGAACATCTATTTTTATCTCGTTGGACCGTCCAGTTCCCAGATCGTTTTCAGCCTGACAGAGGAAAGCACCAGTGTTTCTTGATGCAGTAATGGTTAAATCAGGTCCGGTGTGGATTAGAGTCTCATGTTGTGGATCAGCTCTGTACCATGTGTAGTTCTGTACTGCTGGGTTGGCATCACTACTGCATTTCAGAATCACATTAGTGCCCTCATGAACTGGACCAGATGGACTGACCAAGACTGTGGTGTCTTTGGGTACATCTGAAAAATTAATTAATAATGAATTATAGGTTTTATATTTCTATCTGACATAGAACAAATAACATTGTTACAGGTTCTGATATTCTCTTGAAATCCAGCAAACAAACATTAGGGATTTTCACATTTAACTTGGAATTATTCCAGTGAATATGATCCTCTGTAAAAATACACTGATAAAAGACTGTCACCTAAATATTAACCCAATCAAATTTTATTTATATTTATTTATATGCTAAGTCACAACAAAAGTTATCTCATGACACTTTGAATTTAGAAGTGGTCAAGACCAGACTCCAATTCACAGACACAGAATCAGAATCCTCCAGGAGCAAATGTTTGGTGACAGTGTTGAGGAAAAACATCTTTTCCACAGGTAGAAACCTGGAGCAGACCCCGACTGTGGAGGATGGACGTCTGCCTTGACCAGTTGGGGTTAAAGAGGCAGACTGAACATGTGAAGGACAGGAAAATATCCATCAACAATATCACACTGTCCATATGACATGACATGATTTATTAAGTAAGTAAGTAAGTAAATTTTATTTATAGAGCACTTTTCACAGACAGAGTCACAAAGTGCTTTACCAATTCAAATCAGAGTCAAATCAATTCAAAGCAAAATCAAATTAAACACATGTTGAGCCACAAACATTTAACTGAACAATGTCAAAATGATCAGAAACAAAATACTGGACAAGATGTTAACTGATCTGAAAAAAAAAAAAAAGATCATGTGTTTTTGGGACACCACAGAAAAAAAAGAAAAACTACATTTGCAAGCAACTATTAATGGACCCAAGGACCCTCACACTGTTTTTTTCCCTTTGTGCTCTACATTAAGATAATTGATAATCATTGATTCCAAGATTTTTGAATTCTTATCTTCTATTAAAAACGGACCTTTGCATTTCCTTTTATTTAGTCTCCACAAAAAATTTGTCAGAAAAATTGTATAGTTGGTGAATAGGAAAAATGTGTGCAAAACTCTAGTGTTCGCACACATTGCTGATTGGACTCTTCCTAAAACTGCAATTGCAGTTATTTTGGGTAAAGCGTTATTAAGCAAATTCTAGTAGATGAACACACACATTTAGAAACATGTGATACATACATTGAACATCTATGTTTCTCTTGTTGGACCGTCCAGTTCCCAGATCATTTTCAGCCTGACAGAGGAAAGCACCAGTGTTTCTTGATGCAGTAATGGTTAAATCAGGTCCGGTGTGGATTAGAGTCTCATATTGTGGATCAGCTCTGTACCATGTGTAGATCTGTACTGCTGGGTTGGCATCACTACTGCATTTCAGAACCACATTAGTGCCCTCTTGAACTGGACCAGATAGACTGACCAAGACTTTGGTGTCTTTGGGTACATCTGAAAAATGAAATAATAATGAATTATAGGTTTTTTATTTCTGTCTGACAGAGAACAAATAACTTTGTTACTGGTTCTGATATTCTAGTCAATTCCAGGAAACGAACATTATGGAATTTCACATTTAACTTGGAATTTATTCCAGTGAATATGATCCTCTGTAAAGAGACACTGATAAAAGATTGTCACCTAAATACTAATGGACTGAACTGTCATTTTGAACGACAATAAACTGTCCATCAACAATATCATCCTGTCCATAAAACATGACATTATTTATGAAACACATGTTGAGTCACCGACATTTTACTGGACGATGACAAAATGATAATAAACAAAACAGCTGACAAGAAGTTTACTGATCTGAAAAGAAAACAAAAGGGGAATTGGTCTGTTTGGGATAATATAGAAAGCACAGAAAAAAGCTAAACTATATTTGTAAGTAGGTGTAGGTGGGTCCAGGGACTCCCACAGTGTTCTTTTTATTTTGTGGGCTTAAAATATTCACAATAGGCAGTTCATGAATTATTGACCAAAATGTGTTCACATTTATTCCCCCTGTGGTTCACAAGATTCAATTCTATGATTAAGTTTTTTTTAAGCCTCATTATCTTCTATTAAAATCTGACCTTTATACCTGTTTCGGTTGATGAATGAACAGATTTTATAAATGTGATACATACATTGAACATCTATGTTTGTCTTGTTGGACCGTCCAGTTCCCAGATCGTTTTGAGCCTGACAGAGGAAAGCACCAGTGTTTCTTGATGCAGTAATGGTTAAATCAGGTCCGGTGTGGATTAGAGTCTCATGTTGTGGATCAGCTCTGTACCATGTGTAGATCTGTACTGCTGGGTTGGCATCACTACTGCATTTCAGAACCACATTAGTGCCCTCTTGAACTGGACCAGATGGACTGACCAAGACTTTGGTGTCTTTGGGTACATCTGAAAAATGAATTAATAATGAATTATAGGTTTTATATTTCCATCTGACATAGAACAAATAACATTGTTACAGGTTCTGATATTCTCTTGAAATCCAGCAAACAAACATTAGGGATTTTCACATTTAACTTGGAATTATTCCAGTGAATATGATCCTGCAAAGATACACTGATGAAAGACTGTCACCTAAATATTAATCTAATCAAATTTTATTTATGTTTATATTTATTTATACACTAAGTCATAACAAAAGTCATCTTATGACACTTGTAATTTAGAAGTGGTCAAGACCAGACTCCAATTCCCAGACACAGAATCAGAATCCTCCAGGAGCAAATGTTTGGTGACAATGTTGAGGAAAAACATCTTTTCCACAGGTAGAAACCTGGAGCAGACCCCGACTGTGGAGGATGGGCGTCTGCCTTGACCAGTTGGGGTTAAAGAGGCAGACTGAACATGTGAAGGACAGGAAAATGTCCATCAACAATATCACGCTGTCCATATGACATGACATGATTTATTAAACACATGTTGAGCCACAAACATTTTACTGACAGTGTCAAAATGATAATAAACAAAACACTGGAAAAAATGTTTACTGATCTGAAATAAATAAATAAATAAATAAATAAATAAATAAATAAATAAATAAATTTAAATGTGTTTTTGGGACACCACAGAAAAAAAAGAAAAACTACATTTGCAAGCAACTATTAATGGACCCAAGGACCCTCACACTGTTTTTTTTCCTTTGTGCTCTACATTAAGATAATTGATAATCATTGATTCCAAGATTTTTGAATTCTTATCTTCTATTAAAAACTGACCTTTGCATTTCCTTTTATTTAGTCTCCACAAAAAATTAGTCAGAAAAATTATAAAGATGGTGAATAGGAAAAATGTGTGCAAAACTCTAGTGTTCCCACACATTGCTGATTGGACTCTTCCTAAAACTGCAATTGCAGTTATTTTGGGTAAAGCTTTATTAAGCAAATTCTAGTAGATGAACATATAGATTTAGAAACATGTGATACATACATTGAACATCTATGTTTGTCTTGTTGGACCGTTCAGTTCCCAGATCGTTTTCAGCCTGACAGAGGAAAGCACCAGTGTTTCTTGATGCAGTAATGGTTAAATCAGGTCCGGTGTGGATTAGAGTCTCATGTTGTGGATCAGCTCTGTACCATGTGTAGATCTGTACTGCTGGGTTGGCATCACTACTGCATTTCAGAACCACATTAGTGCCCTCTTGAACTGAACCAGATGGACTGACCAAGAAAGTGGTGTTTTTGGGTCGATCTAAAAGAAACGAGAAAAACATTATTTGCCTTTTTTTTTAAGTTTCACAGTCTATTGATATCAGTAAAACAACACAGATCTGGGTCAATTAGCCTCCTGATGTTTGAGTCTGAATAACGTTTTCCTCAGTGTGGTTAGCAGTGGTGGCTGGTCCATAGGGGGCGCTGTGACACTGTGATGCTGTGACTACTACTTCAGATTACATGGAGAAGAAGGCCTATTCTAACATTAATGAATGAATGAATGAATGAATAAATGTTTATTTCAGTTAAATACAAAATACAAAACACATACATATAAAAAAAAAACAACAAAACAAAACACCTACATATTAAAAAAACAAACAAACATAAAATTAACACATTTTGTAACTGAAAAAGGAAGAAGCTGAAGCGGGAGGCTTATTTCTGCTTCTCCTATTTACATCCTTAGTCCATGTCCACACCTTAAGTTGCAGCAGATAAATACTTAAACTTAAATTATACTACATTCAGTGTAATAAGTTATTCTGTAATCATATTACTTTCATAGCCCTTCATAATTTGACAAATTAAAATGTTTTTAAACATTAAATGTTATTAAAACATTTTGCAAAACATTAAATGTTATTAAAAACATAAGACTAAACATGAAATTTATAACAAAGAAATGTATCTGAAATTTAAAAAATAAATAAATAAAACTGCATGATTTGTTAAAGTATGACTACGTTCACTTCATGATTGTGGGGAAACCTGGTTGTGTTTTGGAGTCTTAAAACAGATGTCCTGAGTCTGCGCTGCTATTGGAAGATTAAAGAATGAGCTATGAAATCAGAACTGCTTTTATTTCCATGTTTTTATGTGATTGCATTCACAGAAAAACAAGTATTAGTTCTACGACTCCAGAATGGACATAAAGCAGACATTCAACCTGTTCCAAATTTCACAGATAACTGAATTTAGTTCAGTTCAGGCTGTTACAGCTAGGATTAGAGGCTTTGATTCATTTTAGTCTTTCAAATTTAACAGTCTGAAATCAAAATAATTTCTGTTCTAATCAGTTTTCATTTATACAACTGTTTCTGGATCAGGAGTTTATGAAAAAGGAATAACACAAGGAAAATAAACACTCCAACCTGAATAGGACATTTTCATAATGTACTCAGGCAGCGCCACATGGGTCACCTTCAGTAAACTGTATTTACAACGCAGGAGGAACTGAACAGTAAACATGGGACCATTCTGTAAAATATATTTCATATTCACTCCTATCTCACAAATGTATTAACTTCTGCTTAGAATAGAACCACCTCGGGTTAAGAGTGTGGTGTCACTGTTTATGACAGTCTGAGCCTCAAACTACACAAAATGATGAGTCAGACATTTCACACAATTGATAAAATGCTGAAATTTGACACAGAACATGAGAGCACATTTTAAAGTTTGAAGTTTTGGTTGTTTTTAATGTATGTTAATAAACACAGTGTGTACCAAAATTATAACCAAGGCTAATTTCCATCTTTATTTTGCGTTTTACTGTGTACAATTGTGTTATGCAGGTAAATCACTGGTGAGAAAAATGATTACAGCCATCGATGATGAAATACATTAAAAAGCTGAAATCCAATCCAACTTTATTTATAAATCCTACTATAATGGACGTTGTGCGTGTCTTTGTCCGTTGCATCTTTGTCCGATCGATGTTGCATGTTGCAGCACATGAGGGCATTTTTATGCCTTTTCCTCAGCCTTCACAGGCCTGATCGCCACCAAACTCACCAAATAAATAGAAACATTACCCGACTATTTACTACGCACAATTTTATGTCTGTATTCAAATGCTGTGAGGTATGCTGGGTGATTTTACCCGGGTCCACGCTCACCACAGACCGGCTCGCAGCTAACCACAGACTGGGTCCCAGCTCAGGCACAATTTTATGTCCATATTCAAATGTTGTCAGGTATGCTGGGTGATTTTAGCCTCTCTCTACTTTCAGTTCTTCATCCCTGCTGCCATACTCCATTTTCAGAAGTGTTTATGCTGCCGTTCATGAAATTTCTACTGCTAGCAGACGATGCTAAAATGTGAAGGCTACAATGTACAATACATTAAAATGTATCACATGTTGACTAGCACAGTTGATTTTCATTCATCAAGTTATTAGTCATAAATTCAGACATTTCTTAAAATCACTTCTTGAAGAGAAATACAATATCACAGTATGCTGTTACATTACACATTATTCCAATATATATTTTGTGCATACTTTCATCTAAACATAATGAAAATATTTTTAACATAATCTTACATTTTGTGTATTTTAGATAATAGTAAACAGAATTCTCACTGACTCCCTGGGTACATAAATTATGAAAATAATACATGAATTATTATATGAGACTCTACAGACTGACAGTTAATTGCTAAAAAATAATGATTACAACAATACTATTTTCATGAAACAGATTACTGACAACTGGACCCAATGAGTTTCAACCCTAGAAGATTTTACGTTAGTTGTGTCCAGAATCTACACCTTGGGTTTTCTATGTACCAGATATAGAGTATCCAGTCATACAAACAACAAGAAGTGTTCATCAGCCTAAAAGGTGCAGGGGACAGGCACACCACAAAACAGCGTAACTAATGTTATAGGCATTAGAAAGTCAATAACGGACATACCAAACAGATCAATTGAAACAAAGTGTTAACACTGCAACAGTCAATATATGACAAATCACTATGTCAATGGATCACTGTTTAAAGCAAAAAAGGATGCTAATTAATAGAAACAGTTTGGAAAACCTGAAATTGTAAACTAACAAATCTGTCTAATTGTTTCTATCAAATTTACTTATACTTATCTTTATGAACTACTTTGTTGAACAATGCAAATAGGCAGTATTTCACTGCATATGCTATAAATTGATGGTACTGAAAGAAGCAAACTGCCTAAATGCATAATTGTGTCTTGAAAATATTCCTTAAATATCCACTCCCAAATAATGTGAACGATTAACATTATGATAATTTTTTTATAAAATGGCTGCTGCTCTTGCTGTGTCCATTTACAATAATGTATGGTCACTTTTCACACACAATGGCACCACAGCTACAGTGCCACTAGTAATAATAATAATAATAATAATAATAATAATAATAATAATAATAATAATAATAATAATAATAATAATACTAAGCGTAATACATAAAATTAATAAAAACATTAAGAAACTATAAAATCAAATTAATGTGTTATGAGATAATTGAAAGTGATCATTTCCAAACAAATTAACCAAAAGGTCATTTAATATGCAATATTAATAAAGGACTAAATTAAAGTTCACTTACATTTAACACGAGCTGTTAGTTCTTCGCTAACAGACGACACATCCCTGTTGTCTTCTCTCCTGTAGACAGCAGTGCAGGAGAACCTCTGTCCGTGGTGGAGGTGAGAGGCAGTGAAATTCAGAACAGACTTTATGACTTTAGTTTTGTCCTGATTTTCCATCAGTGTCTCCTGACTGGTTCCCAGACTGGGGGTCCACGTCACAGTCGGACGAAGAGATGGACAGGGAGCTGGAGCAGAGCACTGCAGACTCACTGAGGCCCCCTCCTCCACCTCCAGTTCAGACGGAGACAGAGTCGGTTTAGGAGGATCAGCTGGTGGGAAATCACATATAGACCAGTCACCAAATAAACACGACTTTAAATATATAATATGTCCAAAATAAATGAAGAAAATCTACAAAGATAAATGGAACATAAATGGTTTAGAGACTGAATTAAAAACATACCTCTGACTTTAATATTCACACCTGATGGAAAAGTATACATCATCCGATCCTTGCATTCCAGTCTGAAAAAATATGTACCACCATCTGCAATTTGTATATTATTCATAGTTGAGGTGCAGGTTTTGTTTTTTAAGTCTCCTGTTGTTGCTTTTATGATAAATCTTGACGTGACATCTTGTGCAGAATTCCAATCGTTTCCTTTTCTCCATTTTGCTACACATGTATTATCTAAGTTTGTTCTATGATAGTCTTGTAGTTCAAAGGAACAGGGTATGGTCACACAGGATCCAGCTACAGCCTCTATTGTCTCTGGAAAAAAGATCTGAAAGTCTGCACTTAAGACACCTGAAACACAAAACAGTGAAAAGACAATTACAAACTGCAAAATGTAAGTCTAGGATCTAAAGCATTGCTCAAGAAGATTACAAAAAAAAAAATCATTCAACAATAAAATTTTTTTTTGACATATCTTTTAATTTCATGACAATCCTTAAACTCCAAATGCAAAACTCAAACATCTGGGGGTACCTTAGTTTACGGTTCTGCTTGATCTCTTCTATATTTTTCTATAGTTTCAGATGTGAAGCTGGACCTGAACTTACCATGCAGCAGACAGATAGTGAGGAGGATATTCAGAGCTCCAGCCATCTGTTTGACTAAAAAAGAAAAAAACAGGCCGATGATTCTAAACAAAACCCTCTGCATATTTGTCGTATCTTAACCTTAAACACCCACTAAAACACTGATCACTGTAAAAACTTTTTTCTTCGTGGACTCTTCAGTTTTATTTCAGTCTTTTTTTTTTTTCTATATTGACATAAAACAGGAAGTGATAAATATAAAAGAAACTGACTGGAAGAGTTTGGTGGATTAAAGTTAAAAAATATGTAACTTTACTTCCACCAAAATACATTTAATCTAAATATAGATAAAGAAAAGAACCAAGTGTTAAAGTTTTGTGTCAGGACTTACATTTTCACAAGGTCTGTAGAGAAGTCAAGTTCCTCAGGAGAGTGAAGTGAGTCTCTTAAAAACCTGCAATAATTATCAGCAAAATGAAGAAGTCTTTGTTCAACATGTGCAAAAATGACACATACTTGTTCCCATAAACGGCTGTGAACTGAACTGTCATATTCTTGGTGGAGTTTCTCACCTTTATCTCAATGATACGTTGTACATTTGTGAAAACAGCAGCGGAAATGTTTATAACTACTGCAACTGTTTTCAACTGATGTGTATTTATGTGAGCTGTCATCCATCCATCCATCCATCATCAATGTTGGGATTAAAGTAATGCTTTACAGTAACAGATTACTTTTTGCTGTGATGCAGTAGTGTAAGGCATTACTAATCCATTTTGAGTAATATTTTGTTCGGTACATGTTCACCAGCGTTTGCATTACAACACACTTTTACTCATAATTTATTTGCTCAAATGAAAAAAAAAGCATCTGTAAAGTTCTATTTCCTGTTGGTGTTCAGCAGAAGACAGTCCATTGTCCACATGGACGTATGCTCATTATTAACCCTAACCCTGATTTATAGAAGCTAGTTAGCATGATCCCTGTGATCAGCAATGACAAGGTAAGCTAACGTTTATGACTAGTTAGAATTCTTTATCAATTTTAGATTTATCTTCCTTTGTCCTTGACGCTGCGCCCCCCTGTTTGAACATGTAAAATGTTGGAAAAAATGCAAGCGTTCCTGCTGGGATTTGAATATCGTAGACCAGTGTTTTTCAACCTTGGGGGTGTGACCACCCTGTGGAGTCACATGGAATTCAAATAGGGTCGCCTGAAATTTCTAGTAATTGATAAAAAATGTTTTTTTCTGGTGAGTTAAGAGAGACAATCACAATACAGTATATAAAAGACAAAGTGTGAGTCTGAAACTGAAGCACTGTGGTACTCTTTATCTGTCAAATGTTCATTGTGGTCGGTTTCAGATGCTGCAGCTCTTTCATTTATTTAATTAATTTAATTTTTAATTTAATTCACAGTTTGAGTTCTTGTTTGTTCAGTATTAATTGTCAGCCTTGTAAATCCAAGCTGGACTGACTGTACATATCCTGACCAAGGAAAATCAAATTCCCACTGTGCAGTAATTTACACCTGGCTTTTCTGCCTCCGTCCATAATAATCTACATTATATAGACTAAATGTTGTCTAAAATTAATGTTCATTTGCAAAATAATATAGCAAACTATAACATGATCAAAAACAAATTAATTTTAGCAAAAAGAATGTCTCTGTTTTGAATGTCTGGGGACGCTAGAAATGCATGTGTATTACTGTACCATTTATAATGAGAGTCTGTATGTAATATACTAAATACAGAAGTAATACAGGACTCATGTAACTCATTACAATTCTGACACAGTAATATGATAAGGAAAATAATTCCTTTAAATAACAGTTACAAGTAATCTGTAATGGATTACAGTGTGGTAGTAACTTGCACAACACGGTCTGTCATCCATCCATCCATCCATCCATCCATCTGCTTTCTGAGGTGGGGCTGTTGTATTTGTTGTTGTTGGTGTTTGGGACAAAGCAGTACAGAGACAAGATTAGAAGTGTGAAAAAGTAAGTTTTTTATTTACACAAAAATGCAAAAATAATACAGAGCCAACATGTAATAACTCGGCCTATAAACACAATGTAACTGCACAAAAGAACTGCAGCCAAACAAGAAGGAATGAACAGAACAAACTGACCTACCACAATGAGACAAGAGGGAACATACATTGTGGTTGACCAAACTGAAGAACACAGAAGAGCTGAAGCAAGATGGAGGCTGATTCGAACTGAATAGAAAGTAAGCCTAACTAAACCTAAATGCCCCAAATCTGTCAACGCCCATGGGTCTTTCCAACTAGCATGTTCTCTTGGCCTCAGAACAGCGTTAAGTACCTTGGTATTACTTTCCCACCACATCTGTCAGACTTAATAAAAATAAATCTCGAACCACTACTTAGTGGGATGAGAGCTGATGTCAACCGCTGGTCTCAGCTGAAACTCTCCATGTGGGGAAAGGTAATTCATTCATTCATTCATTCATTATCTGAACCCGCTTTATCCTCACCAAGGTTACAGGGGTCGCTTGGAGCCTATCCCAGCTACTTACGGGCAAAGGCGGGGTACACCCTGGACATTTCGCCAGTTCATCTCAGGGCTGAACATATAGAGACAAACAATCCCTCTCACATTCACACCTATGGGCAATTTAGATTAACCAATTAACCTATCAGTGCATGTCTTTGGATGGTGGGAGAAAGCCGGAGTACCCGGAGAGAACATGCAAACTCCACACTGAAAGGTCCCACCCCCCGTTGACTGGTGTTGGAATCGAACCCAGGACCTTCTTGTTGTGAGGCACGAGTGCTAACCACTGCACCACTGTCGGGGAAAGGCAAATGTAATAAAAATGGTCTGTACACCCCAGTTGAACTATCTGCTACAGGCTCTACCTGTTAATGTCCCTGGGAACTATTTTAAACAATTTGACCAACTTTGTAATTCATTTATATGGAACAACAAAACCCAGACTGAACTGGAGAAAACTACAGAAGCCAGTGGACAAAGGCGGACTTGGGTTCCCTAATTTACTCCTTTATCACTATGTCTTCTCTCTTAGGCATCTGGCACATTGGTTCTTACCCCCTGAGAAAGCACCCCCTGGTTCTATCTTGAGAGAATAGCTTGTTTGCCATTTACACCACTTTATAGTTTAGCTACTGATCTTGTCCCCCCCCCCACCCCAATCAGTCACATCCTGTCCTGTCTCACTTGAAAGGAGTATGGATGAAAATGTCCAATACTTTTAAATTTGACCGCCATCTCAATCAAGCTGCTGGTATTTGACACAATCCCAAACTCTGCATTTCTAAGTCACCTTTTTTTTGAAGTCCTGGTTTCAGAAAGGTGTTGGGGGATTTATATGAAAATAATGCATTAAAATCTTTTGAAAAACTAGCACAGGATTTTAATTTATCCCGGCATGATTTTTGGAAATACTTACAGTTATGACATTTGGTGGCAAATACATTTGGCTCACCCACAAAGCCCCCCTCAAGCCGTGATACTTTGGAGGACATAAAAATGTTTTTGGAGGTGGACATGAGGTGCCAGTCTATTACAAAATGTCACTGTCGGCCTCTGAGCTTAACATACTGTCTTTCAAAAGAACATGGGAAACTGACTTACAAGTCAGCTTCTCAGAAGATGAGTGGAGTAGAATTCTTAAGAATATGAAAAAATTGTTGTGAGAATTACAATCAAGGTTGGTCCAATTTAAGATCTTAAACCAAGTTTACTGGACGCCTTCTAGGTTACAGAAAGTGGGGCTAGCAGATACTGATGTCTGTTGGAAGTGCCAGCATGATAGTGGAACTCTTCTGCATATGCTCTGGGAATGTCCCAAAACCCAGGAATACTGGTCTTTGGTTCACACTGTCATGGAGAAAGTTGTTGGTCAGGGCATTCCCTTTACTAATAGGCTTTATGTGCTAGGGGATCCTTCTGTTTTGAGTTTTTTGTCCTCCTCTGTTTCACAATGGATACAAACGGCCATCATCCTGGGGAGAAAACTCTTAGTAAGAAAGTGGAAGGCTCCATCGACTCCAACTTTCCCCCAGTGGCGTAGCTCTCTTGGTCAACTGGTGGCATTTGAAAGATTATCATATAAACTGTTAAATAGAGTAGATGATTACAATGACAAATGGGCCCACTACTTTTCTTACACAGGTCAATGATGTTTCCAGCTCAAGAATGTGAACTGGACTTAATGACTGCTGTAACCATGTCTATGTGTATTAGTGGCATCGTCATTATTATTATTATTATTTATGTTTCGCCTGGTCGGAGATTGTCCACACTAGTCTTCAGTGCACTGGCATTGATAACTGGCATAAGGTGTGGAACTGTATAGCATGTATGGCCTTTATTATTATTATTATTATTATTATTATTATTATTATTATTATTATTATTATTATTATTGTTATTATTATTGTATCACTCTTTTTTTTTTTTTTAATAAAAGAAAAACTCAGTAAAGGTCAGGTCATACAAAAAAAGCCCATGGTTCTTCATTCCTCAGCTCCATCTTCAGCTGAACCAGGAACAGACTTCCCACTAACCATGTCCAGTACGTCCAACAACAAAGAAACTAAAGGTTGACACAACAAATGATTCACAAATAAATGCAACAAATAATACATGTAATGCATATTTGGATGAAATATGCATTTGAGCCCACAGTCATGCACTCCAAGAACACACACAACTGGAGAGAAAAGAGAACATTTGTGACCACAAGAGGGAGTAATGAGTCACTGCTGGAGTCTGATTCATGAGGAAAACTGACACCATGAGGCCTGTGACCAAAGCATCAAAAAGTCCACATTTTCCAAACTGTGTCATTTATCTGTTAAATGTGTTTCCTATTAATTACCTGGACCCTAAAGTTCAGTATAATATTACTCTGGTGCACATCACCGTATTTATTTTTCCAATCTACTGTTTAGTATTACTGAACTGTTTTGTGAATGTGCAACCCATTCAACTGATTGAAAATAAAAACAGAGTCTTAAAAAGAATTGATCACTAAAAATTAGATAAAATATTGCAATGGTAATTTGTTACTTTAGGTGTAAAAGTAATAGAAATGTCTGCAAAAATGAATGAAGGACAAAGACTGATGAAGCAAAAGGAACCTTTATATCAATATTTATTACATGCATATATTAAAAATTCAGCTTTTACAATAAAAGGGCATTATTTAAAATGAGGGAAATTAAGGAGAAAAAAAACACAGGCATTTCACGTTGCAAGACGTACAGCTCTGGAAAAAAAAAAAAGAGACCACTGCAAAATTTTCCCTTTCTCTGATTTTACCATTTATAGGTATGTGTTTGAGTAAATTGAACATTTTTGTTTTATTCTCTGAACTACGACAACATTTCTCCAAATTCCAAATAAAAATATTATTTAGAGCATGTATTTGCAGAACACGACACTTGGTCAAAATAACAAACAGATGTAGTGTTTTCAGACCTCAGATAATGCAAAGAAAACCAGTTCATATTCATTTGTAAACAACACAATACTAATGTTGTAACTTGGGAAAAGTTCACACATCAATATTTGGTGGAATAACCCTGATTTTCAGTGACAGCTTTCATGTGTCTTGTCTCTCCTCCATTGCTGTTGGATGACTTTATGCAGCTCCTGGCACAGAAATTCAAGAAGCTCAGACATGTTCCATGGTTTGTGTCCATCCATCTTCCTCCAGAAGTTTTCAAAGTGGGTTCAGGTCTGGAGATTGGGCTGGCCATGTCAGGGTCTTCATCTGGTGGTCCGTCATCCACACCTTTACTGACCTAGCTGAGGCCAGGAGTATTGTCCTGATAGAAAAACCAGTCCTCAGAGTTTGGGAACACTGTCAGAGCAGAAGTCCAGTTGTTTTCAATAGTTATTTTTGGATTCCAATTACTTTTGTGGTACTAATGGCACTGTTTTTATCTATTGTAAGAAGATAGTGATGGCCCCAGTAGTGGTTTTTATACTTCTCTTTCTTAAATAAGACATGGATCAGGTGTTTATTCAGCAGAATAAGGTGTGATTGTGTTGGAATTCAACACACACAGGAATGGAATGGCTGTCATACATGCACACATGCTGATTTCACAGGAAATTGCAGTGGTCTCTGAATTTTTTCCAGAGCTGTATATCCTGTATATTGTCTTATATGACATATTATGTGTGTGAAGGTACAAGCATTTGACATAATAATGATGCATAAAACTAAAAGAACAGAACACTGAAAACAAAAATACAACCAAAATAACGATAAGTATAGACCTGAAAAAACACCAGTACTAATAGAATGAAAAAACAGCAATCTTATGAAATAATATGTATTTACACTGAATTAAGTATTTTTCCCATCTGCTGTGGGAAACCGTGGAATATTTGTGTTTTGGAGCCCAGTTTAGAATGACAAACACATACATCCTCTACTCATGTTGGAAGTTGTCCAATGACCCCATATTCAGGAGACACGTCTCTTCTGTCTAATGACATGTACGTCGTGTCCCCTTCACTAGGCATCACATTCTGTTTTGATTTCCTGCTGAGAAAAGAATGGAACAAACATGATTATGATCACATTTAAAAGAAATGTTAGTGCTAAAACAGGTCCATACAGATTTGAAACAAAAAAAAACACTCAATCGTATGTTCCTGTCTGCGCATACTCGCGCACACACACCTACACACACACATACACACACACACACACACACACACACACGCACACACACACACACACACACACAATAGGAGTTAAAGGTTATCCAGTCAGTTGTCCAGTCAGATAAAGTCAGTATCACCTTGTCTTTAATCTGAACACATGCACAAACACAACAGCAGCTTCTGTCAGTCCAGTTCAAACAGAGGACAGAGGTTGACTGAACCACATGGAACATTTCCTAGATTTAAAAAAATCAGCATACTCCCACCTAACAGCATAAACAGGGATCTACGTTTCAGTGCAGCAAAAATAGGGACTGGTGTTGATAATAATGTGTTGTATTAAGTGGCAGAAGTAAACAAATGTCCTGGTTTACACCAGGTATTTCCTCCACTACTGAACCCAACTGTAGAAGGCAGCGCCTGCACTGCTCTGTACAGGTGGAGCCCAGAGTCCGGGTCAGGAAAAGGGGGAGGGATGGAGTGGATCAAACCATTTTCAAGACAAGATGGGTGAGGGGGTGCTGTATTTATGTTGTTAAAATATTATGTTTCAACCATGTATGTATGTATGTTTTTGACATTTTTCCAGCATGTTAAGAATGGACATAAAGTAAACAAGAAAACAAAAATTTCAGCAACCTTCAAATATTTTAGGGGTGCTGGGAATCAATTTCGGGGTGCTTCAGCACCCCCAAAAATGGACTAAAAATGCCCATGGTGAAAACTGACCTTGACTAAAACCAGACTTTGAAAAGGTTTGTTGCTCGAAGGTGTCGACATAGAACTGGTGAGTGGTAGAACCCACAGAGTTGCTGCTGTGGCAGAGCAGAGTGGACAGATGCAACTCCTGTGGGAGGTTTACGGTGATGGTGCTCCTTAGACCTGTGCCGTGCAGAGACTCACTGCTGACGTCTACCTTGCCTGAGTGATTCACAGATAGCCCGTCCAAATACCACTGTAATCTGGGAGAAGGGTTTCCCACAGTGGAACAGGAACAGCTGACTGTGGCTGCAGCTTTGGTGCAGTTGGACGAGAACAGGATCTGTGGAGCAACTGTGATGACAAGAGTGTTTCATCAGGTTTACAAAAATGCCCAGACACACTCAGGTGAACTCTGTCATGATGGAACACAAAAAGTCTATTGTGTGTGTGGGGGGGGTTATTGTGGTAATATTTATATAAAGTTGAGCTATCAGCAAGTCTCCCAAATGAACAATATTTGACCCTCAAATTGTGAAAATATAACATGCGCATAAAAATTTACCAAATGGAAAAACGACAATTTCTGTGAAAGTCTAATTTTTCGATTAAAAGTTTTTGCGCTGACAAGAGGTAGATTTTGGGGCGTAACGCAAATGGTATATCATGCAAAACTGCAACTGAAAGACCTTTTTTCACAACTAGAGTCAGGTGAATTAAAAAAACGGATGTTGACGTATGTTACAAGCGAAAAAGAAGAAGAAACATGTCGCAGTATGTGTGGACACACCAGGAAACCCAATCATTTTTTAATTTAGTATGAGATAAGGGGGTACTATATAATAATAATGAATATATCTGTAAATCAACACCATATTTACGTTTGTTGCCATGTTTATGGAATGATTTCTTGTGTCATCTTGCGATAATAAATAAACAAATCATCACATTTGTGATTTAATAGAAAAACTGACATTACACACTTGTGTTCTTTCGACATTTAGTAAATATCAGTAAAGTTTTGCACAGAGGTCCACTGGAAAAGCGACTAGTGATGAGTCAGACATTTCACACATTTGCTAAGGTGCTGAAATGTGACACACAGAACATGAGAGTACATTGTACTGTGTATTACTGTATTATGCAGATAAAACACTGGTGAGAAAAATGATTACAGTCATCCATCCATCCATTGTCTTCCGCTTTATCCGGGGCCAGGTCGTGGGCAACAGTCTAAGAAGGGATGCCCAGACTTTCCTCTTCCCAGACACCTCCTCCAGCTCTTCCGGGGGAACCCTGAGGCGTTCCCAGGCCAGCCGAGAGACATAGTCTCTCCAACGTGTCCTAGGTCTTCCCCGAGGCCTCCTCCCGGTGGGACATACCTGGAACACCTCCCCAGGGAGGCGTCAAGGAGGCATCCGAAACAGATGCCCGAGCCACCTCAGCTGACCCCTCTGGATGTGGAGGAGCAGCGGCTCTACTCCGTGCTCCTCACCCTATCCCTAAGGGTGCGCCAAGCCACCCTACGGAGGAAACTCATTTTGACCGCTTGTATCCGGGATCTTGTCCTTTCAGTCAAGCCCCAAACCTCATGACCATACGTGAGGGTAGGAACGTAGATTGACCAGTAAATCGAGAGCTTCACCTTTCAGCTCAGCTCCTTCTTCATCAGAACTGACTGATACAGCGACTGCATCACTGCAGACGCTGCACCGATCCGTCTGTCAATCTCACGCTCCATCCTTCTCTCACTTGTGAACAAGAACCCAAGATACTTAAACTCCTCCACTTGGGGCAAGGACTCCCCAAAATGATTACAGCCATTGATTATGAAGTACGATAAACTGGATTATGTTATGAGAAAATTGAAATTGAGCATTTCAGAAAAAAACATACTGTGATGTCAATAAAGGACTAAATTAAAGTTCACTTACATTTAACATGAGCTGTTAGTCTTTGGCTAACAGACGACACATTCCTGTTGTCTTGTCTCCTGTAGACAGCAGTGCAGGAGAACCTCTGTCCGTGGTGGAGGTGAGAGGCAATGAAATTCAGAACGGACTTTATGACTTTAGTTTTGTCCTGATTTTCCATCAGTGTCTCCTGACTGGTTCCCAGACTGGGGGTCCACGTCACAGTCGGACGAAGAGATGGACAGGGAGCTGGAGCAGAGCACTGCAGACTCACTGAGGCCCCCTCCTCCACCTCCAGTTCAGACGGAGACAGAGTCGGTCTAAGAGGATCAGCTGGTGGGAAATCACATATAGACCAGTCACCAAATAAACACTACTTTAAATATATAATATGTCCAAAATAAATGAACAAAACTACAAAGATAAATGGAACACAAATGGTTTAGAGACTGAATTAAAAACATACCTTTGACATTAATATTCACACCTGATGGAAAAGTATATAGTAGCTTATTCTTGCATTCCAGTCTGAAAAAAATATGTACCACTGTCTGCAATTTGTATATTATTAATAGTTGAGGTGCAGGTTTTGTTTTTTAAGTCTCCTGTTGTTGATGTGATAAATCTTGATGTGACATTAGATGCAGTATTATAATCATTTCCTTTTCTCCATATTGCTACACATGTATCATTTAAATATTTTTCATATTTTTCTTGTATTTCATAGGAACAGGGTATGGTCACACAGGATCCAGCTACAGCCTCTATTGTCTTTGGTAAAAAGATCTGAAAGTCTGCACTTAAGACACCTGAAACACAAAACAGTGAAAAGACAATTACAAACTGCAAAAGGTAAGTCTAGGATCTAAAGCATCACTCAACAGATTACAAAAATAAAAAAATCATTCAACAATAATTTTTTTGACATATCTTTTAATTTCATGAATATCCTTAAACTCCGAATGCAAAACTCAAACATCTGGGAGTACCTTAGTTTACAGTTCTGCTTGATCTCTTCTATACTCTTCTATAGTTTCAGATGTGAAGCTGGACCTGAACTTACCATGCAGCAGACAGATAGTGAGGAGGATATTCAGAGCTCCAGCCATCTGTTTGACTAAAAAAGAAAAAATAGGCCGATGATTCCAAACAAAACCCTCTGCATATTTGTCGTATCTTAACCTTAAACACCCACTAAAACACTGATCACTTTAAAAACTTTTTTCTCCGTGGACTCTTCAATTTTATTTCAGTCTTTTTTTTCTACATTAACATAAAACAGGAAGTGATAAATATAAAAGAAACAGTGAACCGAAGAGTTTGGTGGATTAAAGTTACAAATTATGTAACTTAACTTCCACCAAAATACATTTAATCTAAATATAGATAAAGAAAAGAACCAAGTGTTAAAGTTTTGTATCAGGACTTACATTTTCACAAGGTTTGTAGAGAAGTCAAGTTCCTCAGAAGAGTGAAGTGAGTCTCAAAAATACCTGCAATAATCATCAGCAAAATGAGGAAGTTTTTGTTCAACATATGCAAAAATGACACATACTTGTTCCCATAAACGGCTGTGAACTGAACTGTCATATTCTTGGTGGAGTTTCTCACCTTTATCTCAATGATACGTTGTACATTTGTGAAAACAGCAGCGGAAATGTTTATAAGTACTGCAACTGTTTTCAACTGATGTGTATTTATGTGAGCTGTCATCCATCTATCCATCCATCCATCCATCCATCCATCCATCGTCAATGTTGGGATTAAAGTAATGCTTTACAGTAACAGATTACTTTTGCTGTAATATAGTAGTGTAAGGCATTACTAATCCATTTTGAGTAATATTTTGCTGGGTACATGTTCAATAGTGCTTGCATTACGACTAGGGTATTAGTGACTCCAGATTTTTTCAGATCAACTTATTTGTCAGTGAAGTCAAAGTTGAGTCGATTTGTGTGATGACATCATCACATTGACAGTAGAGGAACAACACAGACACACAACTGTTCAACAATGAGCAACTTGTACGAACGTTCACTGGAACTGTAACAATGTACAGTAAAGAGCAGAATAAAAAACTAAGACACAAACATCAACAGTCCTTCTCAGACATTTAACCTAAACAAACCATAGGTTAACACCTTGAATTTTCTTTTAAATTTAAATGAACAACATAAAGTGGGAAAAGGTTCAGACCGCGGCAGAAAAGACTCACAGCATGTTAGAGAAAAGAGTGCATTGTCTTCATGAAATAAATTGTAACCCAGTTAAAAACATCATAAATAAATACATTGTGATATAAATACAATTAAAATCATTTAAATGTGGTTTAGTTTAAAAAAGATTTAAAAATGTTTAACAACCATGTAATGCGTTTTTGTTTGTTTAAAAAGTGTAGTATTTAATTCATAATACAGCACTATTAGTTCATTAAAAGTAAGAGGTTTGTTTTGTTTTTATTTATTTGTGTAAGAAGCCATATGTTACTGGAATATACTGTCAGAATTAGCATTTATGGGGTTAATTTTAACATTCTGCAGAGTAACGTAGCAGGTGTTTCCGCACGGACAATTAAGAGTACGGACCGATCAATGGAGGAAACGGGCGAACGTGAATGTGATGCAGGGATTATCTGTGTTGTTTAATAAGTTTGCAGAGCACTAACTAGTGTGTAGAGTGTTTCCTATGATTGGAAGCACGACAGTCAGTGTCGGGAGTGAAAGCTGCACCTGGGAGAAAACGGCTGAATATCTACGATGAGTTCAGAGATTGTTTGAGACTGTGCTAATGCAATCGCTAAAGCTAACGCTAAAGCTAACAGAGAAGCTAACGGAGTCTGGAGTCAGTACATGAACAGTGAGCTGATGGGATTTCCAGATCAGATTTAACTTCACCAGTTAAACTGTGGATATAAAAGTCTGTTTTTTTCACCAAGAAGACACAAGAGGACGATCGAGTTGAAGCTTAAAGTAACCGTTGTTTTTTTTTTTTTTCTTTCACTTTTTCTACTTCGGCCACGTGGGAGGAGCGGACATTGTGGACTGTGCTGAGAGACACTGTTATGGACCAACCCGGCACCCGTGAGTGACTGATGGAGTAACCAGAAACATCAAGATAACACAAATATTCTTATAATTCTTCGAGGTGTTAAATTGGACATCGTGGGGTGGATTACAACGTACTCTAGCTACGAACCAGGCCTGTAACGTTTTATTTATTTTACTTTAGTTTTGCCGGCTTTAGGGGTTTGCTTTAAGTGTGTGTGTGTGTGTGTGTGTGTGTGTGTGTGTGTGTGTGGGCCCGCTTATTACTGTTGAATGTGATATTGAAGAATTAACATTTCTGTGTTTTGCCTAATTCTCTTTAGAAAAAAGGTATTTTTTGGTATTCATGCCATAGAGTTATTGTGTAATTTTACATGTTCCTGAAAGAAGAGGGGAATTTCAATTTAAGGATTTAAAAAGAGCATTTCTATGTTTTATTTGTATTGTATGTTGCCCTAATCATTTGCACTAATTCATTCACTAAATAATTGAGAATTATTTTTCTAAATCCTGTAGTTTGTGTGAATTCATTACTCTATTTTATATGAGGTAGAGAGTATATCTGGTTAAAATCTTTAAAAAGTAAAAAAATAAAGGTTGATTTCACAATATTGTGGGTTTAAAATACTGATGTGTGTTTTCATTTAAAAGGGATCCAAGATAATATTAAAACTGACTTAATCAGGGTTAAAATAAATTAGATATTAAGAGAACCCAAAAGCCCTCCCTCATTGATAAGATTACTGTGGGGAGCGCTACAAAATGAACAGAATAATCCAAACACGCTGACTGTCCAAATGATTATTCAATATTGGTGGTGCTTCCATGGTTTACAGAACATTACTGAGGCCAGAGTTTTTCTAGATCACAATCACTTTAGTTCCTACTCTGAGTCATCTTCTTCCTTAAAGGTCCTCGTATTATGCTATTTTTCAGTCACGTCATATAGGTCTCAGAAGCCCAAAAACATAGTATTTAAGTTTGTTCGCCCCAAAATCATCCTTTTTTCAGAGTTTCAGCAGTCGAAAAAGTCACTCTCACTGGCCCTCCTCAGAACAGGCTGTTTCTGGGCCTGCTTCCGGGTATGCAAATGAACGCATCTGTCCACGCCCACTCCCCCTCCCCTCTCTGGGAGAGGACGCGGCTTCCGCTAGCGGTACTACGCGCTAATGTTGACTGTGAAGCCATGGCTCTCGTCTACAATACACATGTCTCAGACAGAACGTCTTTCTAAACACTGGCTTTCTTTGCCTTGAGGTGTGATTGAGCCCCGACGGAAAACTGCGGTGTTGTGTAGGGTTCGTGGACCTGACACGGAAAGACGCCTGCTGCCACTAATGCAGGCAGCTACTAACAAGCTTGATGCTAACTATACTGATGCCAACCACAAAAGGCCCGTGTTCAAAGTAGTTCTGTTGAATGTCTCTCGATATTATCAGCTCTTGCATGTTAACGGGGACGCAAACATTAGCAGCAGTAACCGAGCTATGTTAGCTGCCATGCTAACGTTAGACGTACACATCAACAAACACAAGCTTATCCGTAATGTAGGGTTATGCAGTAAAGATACAAAAAAAAATGATAAGAACTTACATCTCCCACACTTGTACTTGGGTCACGAAGCGTTGTTACTGTGTCCTTCTTGATTCGGAGTCTTTGTGCTAAGCCGGAGCTGTATGGGCCCATGTTCGAAAAACACTCGTCCGTGAAATGCCGGGCACACACATACAAGCGTTTGGGAATGTTGTTTGGTACATGACCATCAAAGATATAATCCAGCCATTTTTTTCGGGGAGCAAAAATAAACTTTCGTGTTGGTGTGTGCAGCCAACAACACCACAACTTGCGTGTCTCGCCTTCCCCTTGTTTGTTGTCCAAGAAGTACTTTGCCAGGATGGGGCTCGCTTTGCCAGGGTGGGGGCACAGTCAGGGGGAGGAGTTAAATCCGCTTATGTCGTCATAAGCGGACCCAACTCAAACTCGGCCGTTTGAGCAGGCATTTTCACTAAATGTGGTGTAGCAAGGCAAGGAGGAAACAGACAGTTTTCAAATTCGAACCTCATAATGAGGATACTGCAACACACACTACTGTAAGAAAACTTTCACAAAGTGAGATTTGCATAATACGGGACCTTTAAGTCTAGGCCTTGCTCTAGTGATGCACGGCTGTTTTTTTTTTTTTTTTAAACCCGCTTTGTGGAATTTTTTGACCTGCCCCGCAAATAAAGTGATATTTTTTAGATCCGCACCAACCTGACCTTTGTCCGCTGATCCGCACATCACTACCGCTCACTGTGCTCCATGTTTTCATGTATAAAGATGAGCGTATTGACATGCGCTGAATGACGGCTCGTGTGCTGTCGGGTGATGGAAGGGAGAGAGAGAATAACACATGACTAGTCGACTCCTCCAAAGTAACGTCAACGTGTGCCACAGATGTCGATGCGTCGACAAACCAACTTTTCAATTACAACACACTTTTTTCCTCCGCCAGGAGGTATTGTGATCACTTTGCTTTGTGTGCGTGCGTGTGTGTTTGTTTGTTAGCAAGATAGCTCACAAAGTTATGGACAGATTTTCAGGAAATTTTCAGGAAATGTTGATACTGGCACAGAGAAGAAATGATTACATTTTGGTGGTGATCAGGGGTGGGGGGGGGTCCTCGGGGGGGCCAACAAAACAACAAAAGTTAGTGAAATTATTTGTATCCGGATCTGATTCTGGATTTGGTGCGACTTTGAAAAATTTCCCCATTATAAGAGATAGGAAGTGGATGGATGCAATAAATCAGTAAATATCAATGATATCAAGTTGGAATTTGAATTTTCTACAGATCTGAGTAGAATATGACCAAAACATGGGCTATTTCTGTAATATAATAAATACACATAACTGGGTGTTAATAAATGGGATCTGGATACATTTCCCAAAGCTTTTAATTTGGCCGGTAAGCTACAGGGCCATTGGTCCTTTTTTTTTTTTTTTTTTAATTAATTCATGTGACTCTAGCTGGGGAAAAAGGTCTTTCCATTGCAGTTTTGCGTGATACACCATTTGCAATACACCTGAAAAACCACCTCTTGCCAGTGCAAAAACTTTTAATTAAAAAATGAGAGTTGTGGCGAAATTCTCGTTTTTCCATTAGGTAAATTTTTATTAAGTTATATCTGCACAATTTGAGGGTCAAGGGAAAAGCGACTAATGATGTAAACTGTGACTTTGACCTGCCAGCTGTTAGCATCATACACTCACCAAACAACATCAAAACGAAATATACATTTACTATCAACTAAATTGTTCTGTTATTTCAAAGCATGAAGACCCAGTGCTACTTTCTTCAGTTCCCAAAGGATTTTTTTTGCTCTATTTAACCTTTAAGTGATTTATCACCATTTATTATGTTATCCTCCATATTTTACATTTTTCACTGTACATCATGTATTTTCCTATATTTAATTTAGATGTTCATGATAAATTCTAAGGTAATTAAATCAAGAAAACTGAAGAAAAAGTGACTTTTTCAGTAAAATCTCTCATTAATTGAACATAAACCAAAGTGTCTCCATCCACTGTCAGTTTTGGGTTTTACTGGTGAATCAGTTTTCACGTTCACTACGGAGCCTCTGAACGTCCAAATCATATCCGATAACCATGAAAAGATGACAAACAGTATTTTACACCAATTATTTACATGTATTGATAGGATAAGTGGATCAACAGAGATGAAATATTTTACATCAGTAGATGCTTTTAGTCACCAGTGGCTGTTTGGGTCTTTATGGGTTAAATATGAGTATTGGCCTAGATCAGTTCATCTACAGTCGCGGAAAAAATCATTAGACCATCAAAAGTCATCAAAAACAGTGGTTATGCAATCAAGTACTAACTCTTGTGTGTATCATGTGACTAAAACAGATGGAAAAGAAAACATGGAATGTCCAAAAACACTTTTTGTCAGTACAATGTCATGGATATTGATGTAAGAACTAGAGATCGATCGATATGGGTTTTTCAGGGCTGATACCGATACCGATTATTAGTAGTTAGAAGAGGCTGATAACCGATATTTGGAGCCGATATTCATTTGCAGTAAAAGTGTAACAATTGGTGTGAAAAATTTTGAATAATGCAAACACTGAACTTTGTTTAAATGCCTAAAGCATGTTTATTTAATCAAACAAATAGAAAATAATAGCTCCAGAAGTGCATGGATTTCCTAGACTCAGAAGCATCTCATAAAGTTGAATAAAAGCTTAAATAAATAGCTCCCTTAAATTTTTCCACAGTAAATAAAGTAAAATTTAAATAAAACTATAATGACTTATCTTTGTTTTAAGTTCAAACACAACAAAAATACAGGGAGACTCTTGTAAACTCTTGGGTCACATGCTGACATATGCTCAACTCATCATGCTTCATTTATTACAGCATTTGGGAAGCCTTAGGTTGATTTCATTATTAAATTTTATATTTTGCTATGCGATAGCAGGGACCCTGTCATTCAAAACTATGTTGCTATATTATTAATTATTAATATGACAAAAGCTACATAAAAAGTATAATAGTTGCTATGAGTGCAGTTAAACTCCTAACAGAACACAAACAGCCTTTAGGGCTTTAATGAGCACACACAGGATTTAAAATGTTCCACCATGTTCAGATAAATCACTTCTGAATTTGACTCTGTCTCATCTTCACTTTAATTTTCAGATCATATGACTAGAAAGCTCACAGCAACATTAGTAGTTGTGAGTTGTAGAGTTCTTCATGTGACTTTAACACAAACACACACTATTACATTACATACCAACACAGTCTCACCCCAAATAGTCAGAAATCGACGCATATGGTCAGAGCCCCACAGCGGCACTATTTGACGCAGGGGGTACTCCTTCTACGTCGGATTTTGATGTGGAAGGAGTACACACCATGGAGAGGCGAAGTTTTCTGGTGTGAGAAGCTCCGGAGAGAAAACACATGTGTTAAAGGTAAACGCAGACAACTCTTCTGAAACTGTACTAAACATCCCTGTACTCTACATCTCACAACTACTACTGATGTTTCAGAAGAACGTCAGAGCAGAGTAAACATTAGCGGCAGCTCTGCTAACACATATTACCTCCTGACATGTCTGAGAATTAGTTAAAAGAAGACTGCTGATAATATGGAGATGGAAGCAGTCTGTGATAGAAAAGCACGTGTGTGGGATTAAGAGAGAGCGCGTAAAAAACTCAGTTCACTTGTTTTAGGGAAGCACGCAGAGGTGGAGTCTGATGAGCTTTTACCAGAACATTAGTTCATCAATCTGGCTCTAAACGCTCTGCAGACTATGTATTAGTAATGGAGAAAATGTATGTATAATACAGTCTCAACCCAAGTCAGTCCCAGTCTGTGTGTGAGGACAGCTTCCGCCTCAACCAATCAGAGGGCGCGGGGTGGATAGTGAAGGAGAGAGAGAGAGAAAGAGAGAGAGAGAGAGAGAAAGAGAGAGGGGGGCGCAGCTGCATCAGAGCCAAAATAACCCAGTTTTAAATTGATTTCTTAATATCGGCCCGTTGGATTAAAAAAAGGTCAATACCGATATATGTCAAATTTCCAAATATCAGCGCCAATAATTGGCCCGGCCGATAATCGGTCGACCTCTAGTAAGAACTGAAGTGACTTTGGTTATTATCAAGAAAACATGGAAAATGGTTAGATATCAGCTCTGAAATTAAACTCTTATGAACTATTTTTGTTGTTATCATTATATTTGTCCAAAGAAATGTACCTTTAGTTGTACCAGACATTAAAATGAACAAGAAATTGAAGAAAACAAGGGTGGTCTAATATTTTTTTCTGTGACTGTATACACAGGCAAATTCTAACATCATATTTTAAAAACCATAAATGAAATCAAGGTTAATGACAAACAAGCATGAAACAATCAATAAAAAGATCACCTTTTCAAGCATAAGAAAACTATTTGAACGATTTGAGACTTTCAAACACAAAAGTCCAGATCTATTGGTTGTTGGTGCTCTTAACTTTATATTTCACTTGAGCATATTCACATTCCACCTCCTTGGCAGTTTTATGTTCCCTGTCATCATACTGATTTCCCATGTCAATTGCATTGCTGACAAAATCTTTGCATACATCTCCCATCATGCACCTCTCCTCCTCCAGATAGCTACAAGATGGCCTTGCATCATCTCTGTCTTCTTTCTTCTTCTCCTTCTTGCTCTTCCAAATCACACTGGAGTAAATGACCTCGCCGCCTCCCTGTTTGTTCTCTGAGCTTTTACCTCCCTCTGCGTTGTCCGACAGGCTGTTTGTGTCACCTGGAGTCGACTCATGTTCCTGGCTCAGTACGTTGGTGTTGGCGTAAATGTTCCTCTCTGTTGCACTGGGTACCTGATGTTGATTCAGATAATGTTAGTGGTATAGTTTGGTAAAGAGATTTACCCTTGTGTGGTTCACAATATACAAGTGTAACAGGCCAAAGTATACCCCCAGGTCGGAATATACCCAGGGTTAAAGCGGCCTACACTGTAAGACCGGATAAGTTGAGTTTACTCAAAAAATTTGAGTAAACCAGTTGCCTTTAAAAATTTAAATAATGAGTAATGAAAACTTGAGTGTATTAAACTTAAATGCTTGATTTGAATGGAATTGCTATTTTTAGTACAACACACTAAATGCCAAGTTAATTAGGGACCGAGCCGAGAGGGCAGGTCCACTCACTGTGTGAGTGGACTTGCCAGAAGGCAAGGCCCCTATTGTTTTTCGTTCGTTTTTTATTATTTTTCTGCCACCACTTTGAACTGGATTTTGACCCCCTAAACATGCTCAAAAACTCACCAAATATGGCACGTGTGTCAGGTCCGGCGAAAAATTTGATAAAATGCAAAAATTAACCCCGTAGGTGCCAAAATTGGCTCTCTAGCGCCACCTATGTCAAAAAACACTGAAACCACCATAATGGCCAGCAGGAATGTCCGAGAGACATGAAACCAATGTCAAAATGTTCATTACATCGAGCACTACAAATGTTCCAGTGGGCACCGAGAGCTAACTCCAGCAGGAAGTTGGTAAATTGCCTTTCAAAGTAAAACCCTCAACTTAAAACTAGTATGAGTCAGTTTGTCATATTGGCTTCTAAATATCACCAAAAGGTAGAGTGAACCCTTCTCAAAAAACTGTCTTCGCAATTTCTAATTAATGTTTTAGTTATTTTTTTATAAGTTCAGAAAAATGCGATGTTTGGGACTAATTTTTCAATTTCAACTTTTCCCCACAAGTCATATATCCATACGTTCAGAAAAATCACCCCAACTCTCCTGTGCAAAAATTTTTGAGATAGGATGTACAGTTATGGATTTATAAAATATTGTTTGTTTTTATGCTTTTTTTTGGCTTTAACCTGCCATTTGACCCCCTCAGCATGCTCAGAAACTCACCAAATTTGTCACATACTGGTGAATACTTTCATACAATATCAAAATTAACCCCTTAGGTGCCAAAATGGACTCTGTAGCACCACCTACGCATACAAAATTGCCCCTAGTGGCCAGTAGGAATGTCGTACAGACATGAAACAAACGCCAAAATGTTGGTCTCATCGAGCCTGAAAAATCATACACTCACACTCATGAGCTAAATCCAACAGGAACTTGGCAATCTGCCTCTGAATGTATTCTAAAATCAGGGATTCACAGGTAAACACTCTTTTCCGCCCTCTCTGCTTATTCAGTTCAATCTCTTATGACTAATGTTATTTATTAAATAAGCTCAGGAGTCTATGTGCTTGCCTCTAGTCCAAGAGTTTTTCAGATTGGATGTACCGTTATGGATAAATCACAGTTTGTTTGTGCAAATTCAGGCAGAGTTTTTCTGCCACAGACTCTGAGCTTTGTCTGTGTGTTCGTAATTCGACACTGATGAGTAGACTGACAGTGAAACAAAAGGTGAAAGCTGATTGGCTGAATCTTTTCCTGTGGAATACATACAATGAAACCACCAGGTGGTGCTGTAAGACCATGAACAGACAGTCAGATTCCTACTTTGACTTAAAAACATGACAAGTGTGACAACATGACAACTGTCGAACTACACAAAAACATTTGGACAATACAGAAAAATATGAAAATTACATAAGAAATATATGTATGTATGTCCAAAATTATATATGAATAAAACTAGACTAAAAATGAAGACATGATAAAAATGTGAATGGTACACACTCACACACACACACACCCACAAACAGACACACACACACACACACATAAACACACAGACACCCACAAACAGACACACACACACACACAATAAAGTTAGCCAGAAGGCAAGGCCCCTATTTTTTTTCGTTTGTTTATTATTGTTATTATTATTATTATTATTATTATTATTATTATTATTATTATTATTTTCCTGACACCACTTTGAACTGGATTTTGACCCCCTAAACATGCTCCAAAACTCACCAAATTTGGCACGTACGTCAGATCTGGCGAAAAATTTAATAAAATGCAAAAATTAACCCCGTAGGTGCCAAAATGGGCTCTCTAGCGCCACCTTTGTCAAAAAACATGGAAACCGCCATAGCGGCCAGCAGGAATGTCCGAGAGACATGAAACCAATGTCAAAATGTTCCTTACATCGAGCACTACAAAAAAATATAGGACGACGCTATTTTATATATACATATATACATATATATATATGTGTGTGTGTATATATGTATGTGTGTGTGTGTGTGTGTGTGTATATATATATATATATATATATATATATATATATATAAACTATAATGTAAATGAAAAAATGAGGGCATGATAAAAATGTGAACGGTACACCCACCCACACACACACAATAAAGTTTTACAAAATCAAAGCATTATTAAAAATGGTAAAGTATGAGTTTTATGCTCACCTGTGTGTACAATTTCAAGTCATTCAAACGGATTCTGTCTGTCACACACACACTTGCATACACACACAGTTGGCTTTTCAAAATAAAAGCCTCATTAAAAGGTGATGGTTTCAGCAGAGGGGCGCAGGTGTTCTGTAGGGATGAAAGGAGGACGGATGCAAAAGGGACACGGGAGGCGGAACTCACGGGAGGTGGAACGCATGGGAGGCGGAACGTATGGGAGGCAGAACACACGGGAGGCAGAACTAACGGGAGGCGGAACGTATGGGAAGTGGAACGCATGGGAGGCGGATCGCCCAGTGCGAGGTCCCGCCCAATGCTGCTTGCAGCTTTAATTTAACTTATAATTTGTTGCAATGTCAATTGCTTTGTATAATCATTAGACTTAATATCATCAGTTCATTGTACTCAATTCCAAGTTGATTCAAATTGAAATCTTTTGCAATGTAAAGTGCTTTGTATAATTATTCAACTTAATATCTTGTAGCATGGACAGAAGTTAGCAGGAAGATAGCTCATTGTAATTTGCCAGTACAGGAAGTGCTTTCACTTTCACAACACGTTAAAATTTACAGTGATTAAGAATAGTAAGAGCTGAACAGGAAAGCCATTGTTCAGCCTTTGTCTCTCATTCATGGTGCAGCTCTACAAAAATACAAAACAAACACAGGAAGGCCAATAAACATTGCCATACACACATTAAGTCAAAATTAACACTAACACCACTAACACCCCGCTGAATCCCTGCATAAAAAAATAACACATTTTCAACAACATGCCCAATACCCACCATGCAATGCGGAGATAAAAAGGTGTGGTCATGACTAAAACTTAGTGATTTAAATCCATTCAACTTAAACTTTTTCATACTTTCGACAATGTCTACAAATTAGTAGAATATACTTAACATTTTATAGAAATGTAATAAAACTTAAATCATTTAAGTAGATTGTATTTACTAAAATGCTTTAATTACAAAGTCCGGGTTTACAGTGTAGGCCAGAATAACCCCCCCCCCCCCCCCCCCCGGCCAGATTATCCCCCCCATGATATCAGTAGTGTTGAGTGATATACACAAGCACAAGAGTTAGTTCTACTGGGGGTTCAGCTTTGTCAGGTAAGTTAAGCGAGAAAACTAACAGACTTAACTCTTAAAACTCTAGATTACATTTATTACTTCAACCAAAAAAATCTTAATCTGTAAAAAAAAAAAAATAGGGACTTCCACAGAAAACAAAGATTGCTACCACACTTCTCAGTCGTGTTTACACATTAAAATAAAAGCACATTAAAAACAAAATATTATAATGCAATTGGAACATAATGCTCAATTAATTTGACTGTTCATTATCTAATAACAGTCATAATGTTCTGAATCTGTACTTTGGCCTGTTGGAATTAAAACGGTACCTCATCATTTCCATCCAGAAGTTGGTTCATTGTCACTGTGCTGGGATGTGTAGGGCGAGTCTTCAGAGTCCTAAAAATACAGGAAAACATTCAACCTCACAAGTACTGTTTTAGTCTCTGTTTTATGAGGTGTTTTCAAGGTGTTTCCCTACCTGATAACAAACAGCAGAACACACACAAGAATTAGTAGAACGCCGACTGTAGTTATGAGTGCAGGAAACATCCCCTGACCTGGACATTAGGAAACAAAGAGGAAACTAAGATTTGGATGAAACGATAGTAACTACCCATTTACAGTTTTGATTAGTTCTCAAACATTTGCAAATGAGATGAAAATTCATAATTCTGTTTTGTTGGCATGAAATAAAAAAATTCTATCCATTGTATACACGTCTGCTTGAAATAATAACACACAAATACTGTGGACAGTATAAGTCTTTTCATTCCAATGGACAACACCAGAAAAACCATCACTAACCTTGACCAACTACAGGAGTTTGTTGCTCAAAAGTGTAGAAATAGAACTGGCCAACGGTAGAACCCACAGAGTTCCTGCTGTGGCGGAACAGAGTGGACAGATCCAGCTTCTGTGGGAGGTTGACGGTGATGGTGCTCCTTAGACCTGTGCCGTTCAGAGACTCACTGCTGATGTCTACCTTGTCCGAGTGATTCACAGATAGTCCGTCCAAATACCACTGTAATCTGGGAGAAGGGTTTCCCACAGTGGAACAGGAACAGCTGACTGTGGCTGCAGCTTTGGTGCAGTTGGACGAGGACAGGATCTGTGGAGCAACTGTGATGACAAGAGTGTTTCATCAGGTTTACGAAAATAGTGTAGTTAGTGGTGGTGGCTGGTCATGGTGGTAGTTCCTGGACCCCAGAATGGATGTAAAGCAGACAATCAACCTCTTCCAAATTTCACAGGTAAGCAAATTGAGTTCTATCCATCCAGTCACACCTTTATTTAGTTTCCTCCATGTCTGCGTTTCATGCAGACACTGCAGTATGAGACTATCTGACTACATATTAGATAATGTAGGAACCCATTACAAGTGGTTGGGTTTTTTTTCAGTAATTGGTCCTTGTGAGTGACACAGACTTTTCACTTTTTGATTACTTTTTCATTCATCTTATAAATCACATTATCCTCACTAGGGTCACTGGGGGTGCTGGAGCCTATCCCAGTTACCTATGGGCGAAGGTGGGGTACACCCTGGACATGTTCCCAGTTCATTGCAGGGCTGACACAGAAACGAACAACCAATCACTGTCACATTCACACCTATGGGTAATTTAGATTAACCAGTTAACCTATCAGTGCATGTCTGTGGATGGTGGGAGGAAGTCGGAGTACCCAGAGAGAACCCACTCAGACATGGGGAGAACATGCAAACTCCACACAGAAAGGTCCCACTCTGAACCCAGGACCTTCTGCTGTGAGGAACGAATCCTCTCCACTACACCACTGTGTTGACATCTTTTTGATTATTCTTCTTTGTTTATTCTTTACAGTGTAATAACACTACAGTGCAGGTGACTTTAACATGATATGTCAACAACACACATAGTATTAGCTGAGGAATCTAAACCACTAATTCATGACTGCTGGGTTCATATCAGTGGTGTAGTCTAGTTTATTCTAGTGGGTATACTCAGATTTTTCCCCTCCCAGCGTCGCACAGCCCCACCCTAGAGGAACACGGCTACCCCACAGCACCCCTCCCAGAGAGCAGCTGCTCCAAAACAGCCCCACACAAGAACCACCACGCTCATTAACTCATAAAGTGTGCATCCACACTAGGGCTGTGCAATTATTTGAAATTCAATTATGATTTTGATTATTACACTCAATGATTACAAAAATTACATAATCGAGGAAAAATGATTATTAATTTTGAGTTGTTTTAATTCATGCGCACGCAAGCTCCCATGAGCTGCTCAGCCCCGCCCCCCTCTAAGCTACAGCTGCCAGCTAGCCGGCAGGTCCACCCAAAGAGGAAAGTTGTACCTAGCGGTCTGGAAAAATGGCAGGAGAATCACAGCAGAAGTGCTTGGTAAACAAAAAAGGCAAGTCAAATTCAATTGCATGGAATCACTATGGGTTTGATGAAGAAGACGAAGAGCAAAAACGCATCACGTGCAAAAAATGTTTCGTAGTTGTGTCCGCACCGACCGCTAACACAACAAACCTTTTTAACCATCTAAAGTTGAACCACCGCGACTTTTATCATAATCTTATGAAAAACTAAAATACATAAAAACAACTCCGTCTGCAACTTCGTCCGCAATGCAATCTTCAGTCTCCGAATCTCTTTACGTTGCAACTCCCCTATTAACCTAACCCTAACCCGTATAATCCTAACGTGCGTATTCTAGATGGCTGTTGTATACAGAAGGCCTGAACTGAAACCTCACGACACGCCACTGAATTTACTATGTTTCATACTACACTGAACATACTTGAATATATAAAGTGCACTTTACATGAGTTTTTTTTTTATTTTTTTAATTGCTACAGTTCTATGGCAAGTCTATAGCAGTTAAATTACAGTGCACTATTTGTTTACAAAAGGAAACATACTTGAATTTACAGTATATTTTATTTACATTCAAAGATTCTTTTGTTTCGTACAAAAGTGAACATTGTTTGTTTTATTGGTTAAAAGCTTTATTTATGTTTAAAGAGTACATTTTACATTGTTTTGCAAGAAAAAAATAAACAACATTAAGGTTAACAAATAATCGTTTTTAATAATCGTGATTTCAATTATTGCTGAAATAATCCTGATTATTTTTTTATTCTATAATCGAGCAGCCCTAATCCACACATAATTGAGATCATGAAAGATCTAAATGTAAATGTATTGTAAGCAACATAAGATGTATAACAGTCATTAACAGCTGGACAAGACAAATAAGTTCCAAATAAAGAAGTCTGCTCCTCAGATGTAGACATCCTTTTCTCTGTAAGGATGCCAGCTGATTTTGATGCACTACAGATAGCACAACCTGCAGGTCAACAAAAACATCAGTAATTAACATTATAATACAAGTGGTCCTTTTTGTATCTATATTAGCATTAAAACCTGCTGAACAGGGCCAAAACCTATTAACCCATAAAGACCCAGCGCGACTTTTATGTCAGTTCCCAAATGACATTTTCTCTATATCTAACCTTTTCTAAGTGATTTATCACCATTCATTTATAATATTATCTTCTTTATTTTGTATTTTATCAGTGTAAATCAGGTATTTTCCAATATTTGATTTACTGATCATGTAGATGTTCATAAAAGTTCAGATTAAAGTTGATGGATATTATGTCAAAAACAGAGCAAACGGAAGAAAAAGTGACTTTTTCAGTAAAATATATCATTAACTGAACATAAAACAAGTGTCTGCATCCAGTGTCATGGTTTTAGTAGTGAATCAATGTTGTAGAAGATGACGGTGTTTCCACAGTAACGACGGAGCCTCTGAACATCCAAATGGGTCATATCTGATGACCATGAAAAAATGAGTAACTGTATTTTACACCAATTATTTACATTGATCAGATTAATGTATCAACAGTTATTAAACAGTTTAGATCAGATGGTTTGGATCAGTAGATGGTTTGGTCGGTGATGGATGTTTGGGTCTTTATAGGGTAATTACTTTTTACAATATTCAGCCATGGCTAAGAAAAATAGACAAACGGAGGCAAAAATTCCACTCTTTCAGTAGCTCGAATTATGAGACTATATCTAACCTATCAGTTAGTCATTTAATGGTGTACACGGTGTCTTAATTAATTTGTCTTAATCTTAATCTGTCTTAATCTTAATCTTTAAGATGACAATGAATTAATTTCATTTTGATTACCAATTTTATGAATGAACTATACTACCATTCGAATATAGCATTAACTTTGTACATTTAAATTGTTTCTATCAGCTTTAAATGCTGTCTAGTATTTACTTAACTTTCCGTTTGTCCACTTGAAGGATGCCTGTTTTTAAATTCCCTCGTCTGACTCTGCACAAGGCTGGTCAGGTCCAGTTCTCATCTACAACACACACACACACACACACACACACACACACGGAGCAGCAGCAGCCGCACATCCTTCCTTTCAACCAAACCACCAGTTAGCTAGTTTTAGATATAATTCAATGTGCCTATCACCTGCTGTTCCAATAGCAGTTACTGTACGACATTGCGTAAGCAGGCTGTCCTTCCCCACCATCAGATAAAGCTGCTGTGGATGGCCTTATATCGAATTCTTTAGGAAAGAGAGCGCAGATACTGGAAACAAACAGATAAAACGCTGTTGGACCAATTCAAGTAGTTGACTTATGCCCACCATACACATGCACGGATTCCTTATTAGTTAATGTCGGGTCCACGTCACACCTGACAGAAACCCTTATGATCCCAAAGTGTCCGCTTCGTAACAGAGTAGGCAAATTTATGAACAGGAAAGTGAAAGTATGTCATAAAACCATGCTGATACGTATCTTTGCGCAATTTTCAGTGGTTATACCAAAATTTGGGACCTATTCTAGTGGGTATACGGTGTATATGTAAGGGTAGAGACTGCGATCTGGTAGGATCGGCGATTCTACCAGTAGAGACTCTGATCGTAGTCTCTACCAGTAGAAACTCCGATCAGAGTCTCTACTGGTAGAAACTCCGATCCTGCCAGTAGAAGGGTTAGGGTTAGGGGTTAGGGTTCGGATCGGAGTTTCTACCAGTAGAGACTCTGATCGGAGTTTCTACTGGTAGAGACTATGATCGGAGTCTCTACTGGTAGAATCGCCGATCCTACCAGATCGCAGTCTCTACCCTGACATATACCTGCGCATCACATAGACTACACCACTGGTTCATATGGAAAAGGAATAACACAAGGACAATAAACACCTGAATAGGACATTTTCATAAAGTACTCGGGTAGCACCACATGGGTCACCTTCAGTAAACTGTATTTACAACGCAGGAGGAACTGAACAGTAAACATGGGACCATTCTATAAAATGTATTTCATATTCACTCCTATCTCACAGATGTATTAACTTCTGCTTAGAATAGAAGCACCTCTTTCTAAGAGTGTGGTGTCAGCGTTTATGACAGTCTGAGCCTCAAACTGCACACTGTAGTCGCTTTTCCATTGACCCTCAAATTGCGCAAATATAACTTGAGCATAAAAATTTGCCTAATGGAAAAACAACAATTTCTCCAAAAGCCTCATTTTTCGATTAAAAGTTTTTGCGCTGACAAGGGGTGGTTTTTTGGGCATAGTGCAAATGGTATATCATGCAAAACTGCAATTGAAAGACCTTTTTTCACAACTAAGGTCAGGTGACTTAAAAAAACAGATGCTGACGTACGTTACAAGCGAAAAAGAAGAAGAAACATGTCACAGTATGTGTGGCCTCACCAGGAAACCCAATTATTTTTTAATTTAGTACGGGACAGAGGGGTAATATATAATAATAATGAATATATCTGTAAATCAACATTATATTTACGTTCATTGCCATGTTTATGGAATGGCTTCTCCTGTCATCTTGTGATAAACAAATCATCGCATTTGTGATTTAATGGAAAAACCAACTTTACGCACTTCTGTTTTTTTGACATTTAGTAAATATCGATAAAGTTTTGTGCAGATGTCCAATGGAAAAGCGACTAGTGATGAGTCAGGCATTTCACACATTTGCTAAGGTGCTGAAATGTGACACACAGAACATGAGAGTACGTTGTACTGTGTCTTACTGTATTATGCAGATAAAACACTGGTGAGAAAAATGATTACAGCCATCGTTTAGGAAGTACGATAAGCAGGATTATGTTATGAGAAAACTGAAAGTGAGCATTTCTGAAAAAAACAAAAAAAACAGACTATAATCTTGGTAAAGGACTAAATTAAAGTTCACTTACATTTAACATGAGCTGTCAGTCCTTTGCTAACAGATGACTCCACCCTGTTGTCTTGTCTCCTGTAGACAGCAGTGCAGGAGAACCTCTGTCCGTGGTGGAGGTGAGAGGCAGTAAAATTCAGAACAGACTTTATGACTTTAGTTTTGTCCTGATTGTCCATCAGTGTCTCCTGACTGGTTCCCAGACTGGGGGTCCACGTCACAGTCGGACGAAGAGATGGACAGGGAGCTGGAGCAGAGCACTGCAGACTCACTGAGGCCCCCTCCTCCACCTCCAGTTCAGACGGAGACAGAGTCGGTTTAGGAGGATCAGCTGGTGGGAAATCACATATAGACCAGTCACCAAATAAACACGACTTTAAATATATAATATGTCCAAAATAAATGAACAAAACTACAAAGATAAATGGAACACAAATGGTTTAGAGACTGAATTAAAAACATACCTTTGACATTAATATTCACACCTGATGGAAAATTATACATCAGAGGATTCTTGCAATCCAGTCTGAAAAAATATGTACCACCATCTGCAATTTGTATATTATTAATAGTTGAGGTGCAGGTTTTTTTTTTTAAGTCTCCTGTAGTTGCTGTTGTGATAAATCCTGGAGTGATGTCAGATGTAGATTTATGATAGGCTCCTTTTCTCCATTTTGCTACACATGTATCATCTAAGTCTTTTTCATACTGGTCTTGTGTTTCAAAGGAACAGGGTATGGTCACACAGGATCCAGCTACAGCCTCTATTGTCTTTGGTAAAACAACCCTAAAGTCTGCACTTAAGACACCTGAAACACAAAACAGTGAAAAGACAATTACAAACGGCAAAATGTAAGTCTAGGATCTAAAGCATCACTCAACAGTTTACAAAAAAAAACATCATTCAACAATCTTTTTTTTTAACATATCTTTTAATATCATGTCAATCCTTAAACTCCAAATGCAAAACTCAAACATCTGGGGGTACCTTAGTTTACGGTTCTGCTTGATCTCTTCTATACTCTTCTATAGTTTCAGATGTGAAGCTGGACCTGAACTTACCATGCAGCAGACAGATAGTGAGGAGGATATTCAGAGCTCCAGCCATCTGTTTGACTAAAAAAGAAAAAATAGGCCGATGATTCTAAACAAAACCCTCTGCATATTTGTCATATCTTAACCTTAAACACTCACTAAAACACTGATCACTGTAAAAACTTTTTTCTTCGTAGACTCTTCAATTTTATTTCAGTCTTTTTTTTCTATTTTAACATAAAACAGGAAGTGATAAATATAAAAGAAACAGTGACTGGAAGAGTTTGGTGAATTAAAGTTAAAAATTATGTAATTTTACTTCCACCAAAATACATTTAATCTAAATATAGATAAAGAAAAGAACCAAGTGTTAAAGTTTTGTGTCAGGACTTACATTTTCACAAGGTCTGTAGAAAAGTCAAGTTCCTCAGAAGAGTGAAGTGAGTCTCTTAAAAACCTGCAATAATTATCAGCAAAATGAAGAAGTCTTTGTTCAACATGTGCAAAAATGACACATAAACGGCTGTGAACTGAACTGTCATATTCTTGGTGGAGTTTCTCACCTTTATTTCAATGATACGTTGTACATTTGTGAAAACCGCAGCGGAAATGTTTATAAGTACTGCAACTGTTTTCAACTGATGTGTATTCATGTGAGCTGTCATCCATCCATCCATCTATCCATCCATCCACCCACTTTCTGAGGTAGGGTTGATGTTGTTGTTGTTTTGGACAAATCAGTACAGAGACAATATTAGATGTGTAAAAAAGTATGTTTTTTATTTATACAAAAATGCAAAAATAATACAGAGCCAACATGTAATAACTCAACCTATAAACACAATGTAACTGCACAAAAGAACTGCAGCCAAACAAGAAGGAATGAACAGAACAAACTGACCTACCACAATGACACAAGAGGGAACATACATTGTGGTTGACCAAACTGAAGAACACAGAAGAGCTGAAGCAAGATGGACGCTGATTCAAACTGAATAGAAAGTAAACCTAACTAAACCTAAATGGCCCAAATGTGTCAAAGCCCATGGTTCTTCATTCCTCAGCTCCATCTTCAGCTGATCCAGGAACAGACTTCCCACTAACCATGTCCAGTACGTCAACAACAAAGAAACTAAAGGTTAATATAATGAATGATTCACAAAGAAATACAACAAATAATGCATGTAATGCATGTTTGGATGAAATATGCAGTAGAGCCCACAGTCATGCACTCCAAGAACACACACAACTGGAGAGAAAGAGAACATTTGTGACCACAAGGGGGAGTAGTGAGTCACTGCTGGAGTCTGATTCATGAGGAAAACTGACACCATGAGGCCTGTGACCAAAGCATCAAAAAGTGACGAGATGGGATGAAAACCGCTAAAGAAAGAACTTTTAGAGTCAAAGAAAGTGACAAATGATCAAAGCTAGAGGCACTGTTGTTGTTTTCTCCACTGGACACAGCTGTAGATGAAAACAACAGACTTTGATGATGAAATCACAGCGTTACACGAGTGAGTTTGGTCATGACTATTATAAATGTATAAAGTTATTATGGGATGTTTTTATCTTTGCTAAGTTGGTCATTTGTTGATTCTAAACTGTGACAGTTCTGACCTTCTTTGAACGATTCCAAACTCATGTTTATTTTATTACCCTCCCTGGGGTGGACTGGAAGTCCATCCACAAGTGGATGTCCGTCAGTCCTGGTCTCATCTACAGCCTGTCCGTCCATGGGAGTGGAGCTCTCCTTCACTGTGGTTCTCCCTCAGGTTTCTCTTTTCCCACTGGGTTTTTGGAGTTTTTCTTGCCGAGAAGGAGGGTCTAAGGACGGGGGATGCCGGGGACATGAACCCATTTCCTTCATCTACTGTTTATTTGGCTGTTGTTTATTTTCATATTCAACTAATTCTGTAAAAGCCCTGTGAGGAAACCTTGTTGTGATATAGGACTGTACAAATAAAACTGAATTGAATTGAATTATTTTTGGTTTTGTTTGTTTCTGTGTTTGTTTGTTAACACTCTGGCAGCAAAACTATTGGACAAATTCGTACCAAATTTTGGTTTATAGATTGCCAGTGACCCAGAATAGATGTCATTACAGAAGGTCAAAGTTTCAATTTTTTGTGATTTTTTTAATATCTTTTTTTTCTTCTCCCATTTACTTATAATGGGTGAAATTTCACGTCTATAAAAACATCAAGTTGGTTTCAATTCACTTCAAACTTGTCACATATATAAAGGCAATTGATATGCTGACATCAGCACATGCATAGACATGATGACATCAGTTGGATCGATGCCAAAATAAGCTCTAATATGTACGAGGGGTGGGGTTTGTTGTGCCTGGAACCAGTCTTTTTCAGGTTTGTTATGGAGGAGCAAAAATCAGTGGAAAATAACCCCCTCTTCCACTTTTCTTGTGCAGTTTTCTTCAATTTTTCCAATGAATAAAATGAAACAAAAAATTGAATGAACCTGACACTTTATCACTGAAATGTTTTATGGGAAATTAAAGCCAAAGCAGAACAAGGCAGTGAACTCAGATCTGGCTAAAACTCCTTTTTTCATGCACCATGTGTATGGAAGAAACCACAAAACATCCAACTTGAAACACTTCCTTTATTTGCAGCAGCTGATTACGCAGTATCTTGGTGTGAGTACCCAGTAAAAATGGCATAAATTGAACAGAGGAAAAATAGTCGCTCAGACATTTATCGTTGTTGAACTAGAAGAGCTTTATTTTACACATGCACGATGAACACAATACCTCACTGTATGACAGCGCCTCTCAGTGGCTGCATCAAGCATAACATTACATTTTCAATTTCAATTGAGAGTATATAATCATACACTGTCTGTCACCATCCTTCATTAAATACCTTTAAATGTATTTTTCATGCAGTTATGGAATAATGTTGTTGATGTTTATTTTGCAGGTTCCTGTTTCTGTAAATCCTGTGAGTTATGGATGTTTTTATATCCATTTTTTTTTTTTTTTTTTTTTTTTTACATTCTTTACCTCTACTTTTATCTTTCATCATATTTTCTAAATTGTCAGGCTGAGCCAAGCTGTTTTAAGTTGAGGTGAGTTAAGTTGATACTGATGATGGAGTAGCATTACATTTCATTACAGATAAACATGCTTTAACTCCTTCAGTGTGTTTCAGTCTGTTCTTTTTGTTGTTAACCCCTTATTTCCCTGATCCACATTTTCCAAACTGTGTCATTTATCTATTACATGTGTTTCCTATTAATTACCTGGATCCTAAAGTTCAGTATAATATTACTCAGGTGCACATCAGAGTATTTATTTTTCCAATCCATTGTTTAGTATTACTGAACTGTTTTTTAAAGTGCAACCCATTCAACTGATTGAAAATAAAAACAGAGTATTAAAAAGAATTGATCACTAAAAATTAGATGAAAATCATGAAATGGTGAATTTGTTACTTTAGGTGTAAAAGTAATAGAAATGTCTGCAAAAATGAATGAAGGACAAAGACTGATGAAGAAAAAGGAACTTTTATATCAATATTTGTTACATGCATATATTAAAAATTCAGCTTTTACAATAAAAGGGCATTATTTAAAATGAAGAAAATTAAGGAGGAAAAACGCAGGCTTCATTTCAAGACGTACAGCTCTGGAAAAAAATAAGAGACCACTATAAAATTATCACTTTCTCTGATTTTACCATTTATAGGTAAGTGTTTGAGTAAAATGAACATTTTTGTTTTATTCTCTAAACTACTGACAGCATTTCTCCCAAATTCCAAATAAAAATATTGTTATTTAGAGCATGTATTTGCAGAACATGACAAATTTCAAAATAAAAAGATGCAGTGTTTTCAGACCTCAGATAATGCAAAGAAAACCAGTTCATATTAATTTGTAAACAACACAATACTAATGTTGTAACTTGGGAAAAGTTCACACATCAATATTTGGTGGAACAACCCTGATTTTCAATGACAGCTTTCACGTGTCTTGTCTCTCCTCCATTGCTGTTGGATGACTTTATGCAGCTCCTGGCACAGAAATTCAAGAAGCTCAGACATGTTCCATGGTTTGTGTCCATCCATCTTCCTCCAGAAGTTTTCAAAGTGGGTTCAGGTCTGGAGATTGGGCTGGCCATGACAGGGTCTGCATCTGGTGGTCCGTCATCCACACCTTTACTGACCTAGCTGAGGCCAGGAGCATTGTCCTGATAGAAAAACCAGTCCTCAGAGTTTGGGAACACTGTCAGAGCAGAAGTCCAGTAGTTTTCAATAGTTATTTTTGGATTCCTGTTACTTTTGTGGTACTAATAGCACTGTTTTTATCTATTGTAAGAAGATAGTGATGGCCCCAGTAGTGGTTTTTATACTTCTCCTTCTTAAATAAGACATGGATCAGGTGTTTATTCAGCAGAATAAGGTGTGATTGTGTTGGAATTCAACACACACAGGAATGGAATGGCTGTCATACATGCACACATGCTGATTTCACAGGAAATTGCAGTGGTGTCTGAATTTTTTCCAGAGCTGTATATACTGTATATTGTCTTATATGATATATTATGTGTGTGAAGGTACAAGCATTTGACATAATAATGATGTATAAAACTAAAAGAGCAGAACACTGAAAACAAAAGTACAGCCAAAATAAAAATAAGTATAGACCTGAAAAAACACCAGTACTAATAGAATGAAAAAACAGCAATCTTATGAAATAATATGTATTTACACTGAATTAAGTATTTGTCCCATCTGCTGTGGGAAACCGTGGAATATTTGTGTTTTGGAGCCCAGTTTAGAATGACAAACACATACATCCTCTACTCATGTTGGAAGTTGTCCAATGACCCCATATTCAGGAGACACGTCTCTTCTGTCTAATGACATGTACGTCGTGTCCTCTTCACTCGGCATCACATTCTGTTTTGATTTCCTGCTGAGAAAAGAATGGAACAAACATGATTATGATCACATTTAAAAGAAACTTTAGTGTTAAAACATGTCCATACAGCTTTGAAACAAAAAAAAACCTTCTTTAGAAACATACCGAAGAGAAATCATGTAGATTGTGTAGAAGACATTCATACTGAGAGATACAACAGCAACAGCCAAAATGACTGGAAAAAGACCTGTTATGAGAAATAAAAGGAGTAAGGGTCATCACTGCCAAAGCTGCTGAGTACATGGTTATTTCACACAGATATGAATAAAGGTATAAGAAATATTTTATTACTTGCACTAAAAACATAGACTATTCAGTTGAACAGTTAGAACAGAAAACTGAATGCCATCATTAAACCAGAGTCTGTAGAATTTCCTCTGGTCACAGCAAGAAGGTTCTGGGTTGGATCTCCATCACCTGTAGGTGTGAATGTGAGTGTCAAACATACAGCCCCAGGGCCAAAACCGTCCCACCACAGGGTCCAATCTGACCCATGGTATGAATTTGCAAAGTGCAAAAATTACACTGACCATATTAACAGTCATCGATGTTGAACTCATTGTAGTTCAGGGGTCACATACAGACCAATGTGATCTCAAGTAAAATACTATCAGAATTAGGGCTGGGAAAAAAAATCGATTCAATTGATCTCAGATCAATCTCATTTTAATTTTGCGTAATCGATTAATAGTGGATGAGAGCGATTTTTCAGAGCAGGACCGGGAGTAGGCGGGACTGCGGGCGGCAATGTGAAGGAACTGGCCATCTGGTGAGTCGCGGAAGCCGGTCATTCTTGGAATAATAACTTGGATCCATACTATCACCTGTGGCTGAGTATGGAGTTAGAGGAAGAGGAAAGTGACAATGTCTGACCGCTACCCCCCACCCCCCCAACTCCCCGACCAACAATCACGGAGTGCACCCCCAACCCCCCACCACAAGTGAGTAGTAGCCTCCAGCCATAAAACAGAATAAAGATGACGAGGTCTGTTCTGAGCCACTGTAAAAACATGGGAATGTTTCTGTGCCGTTCATTATTTCAGAGAACATTCAGCAATTTACTGCTGAAATGTCATATTTATTTCCTTTCTAATATCAATATTGATCCCGGTATTGATGTGTTGCATGACTGCGGTACTCAAATAATCAGGTTACAACTCAAAATTGTACTTTGGTGTCTCTAAATTACTCTGAATCAATCAATTAATACTGAATTGAATCGATATTGAATCAAATCGAATCGTAATTGATCGATTCAGAACCTTATGAATCAAAATCGAATCGATTATAGAAATTGGCCATGACACCCAGCCCTAATCAGAATCACCTATAAATAATGAACACTCCTAATTTCCTTCTTGATTTGATGAAAAATAAGTAAAATTACCTTAAGAAAATATTTACTTTTCACAATTTATCCTTTCTCAATAAAATGTGAATAATCTGAACAACCATTTACAACCTGAAACATAAGTGCAATTTTATAATATTATGCTTGTTACTGAATCTTTAAGTTCAGTTGTACATGGTTATTCAGATAATTCACATTTTCAAAACATCATTTTTGTCACATTACAACAAAGAGAAACATTTGGATTATTATTCATAAGTTATCATGTTATTATTTTAATGGTCCAGTCCACTTGGGATCACATTGGGCTGTATGTGGCCCCTGAACTAAAATGAGTTTGACAGTTCTGCTCCAGAGGGTTCAGCAGTTTGTAAAATGAGTGAATGAATCATATTGGAACTGCAAAAAAAAAACAGCTGTTTGTTGTAAACCTTCCACCCAACATTGTCGCATTATATGTATATATGTAGCCCAGGCTTTAAAGTCATTACATAATTTTTTTATGTAGAATGCATTCTTACATTAATTTGATTCATAATTGTTTGTAGTTTAAAAAACTGTGAAAAAATATCTGTTTAAAATGATATGCACAAATGTAGGAACAATCATTTGTAATCAAATTGGATTTTCTTAATATCCGCTGGAAAAGTGCTAGTGTTTCTTTAAATTTACCTGGCTCCGTTTGATGAGCTTATCAACCGACCAATCACAGCGAGTCTTATTCCACCTTATTCAGCCTTTCCGGTTATGACAACTTTGTGTTTCTCAGATACGGAAGTAATTAACGTCCATTCCCTCGTGCGCCATTCACTGAAACACATGGAATCTGTTCCATCACCATCCGCTTGATAAGAAGTAAAATAACTCTTAAAATATAGTTTTATCAGTTGTGGATGATGTCTAACATCTGTTGATCGGTATATTGTCGTGATAGGGTTTTGTAGAGCAGCGCGAGAGGCCAATGAAAATTCCTATCTTCCGAGATGGAATACCGTTAGCATGTTCTTACCCTGACTCAGCGGTGAGTGGAAAATACTGTTAAAAACCTGTTAAGATCCTGTAAAAGCACTTAATATTTAGGTTGCTTGTTTCAGATAGCGTTAAGAAGTGTCAATAACTGTTGGTAAGATTGAATTATTTGTGGGTTTTATTTTTCTATATTTATGGTAATTAAAAGAGGTGAATGTTTAGTGCATTTTCTCACTGTTTCACCGGTGCAGGGAGAAATAATAAAGCACACTGAGCCGTAATACCTCTGCATTACTGTGAATATTATAGCACTTTATTCAGTTTAACTAAGCTAAAAGAGTATTTTATAGTGTTTTATTTTTATAAAACGATGTTTTGTGAGTTATTAATGTAACATTCTCTGAACATGTGTATGATTACAAGAAGCATTTTGCTAACAAGTAGCATTTTGAATGTATTAATTTAACAACTGTGATGTATATTTGAACTGATTATATTTGATTGTTGTGCAACTAAACTTTTCCAGAACATGATTTAAACTAATTAGTGCAAAGCTGAATGTATTTGATTAGTGAAAATTCATGGGACGTTAGATATTAGAACAGAATCTATATGGACAATGTATGAGTTTAACAAGCTCATCGGATTTCATTTGGCCTGCTATGCCACGTCGCACCATCTATGTGAGCACGTCCTGCAAGGAGTGTATGAAGTTTCAGCGTTCCAGATTCATCAGAAGATTCCCAGTGTGAACTGGGTGGCGAGCCTCATCGAACCATTGATACTGAGTTTCAGCAACTGATCAGGATCCTTCGGACTGTGTGGTAGGACAAAACCAAACACCGACACTGGTCGGAAAAAAAGGGCCCAAACACAAGGATTAATAACTTTGGGAAGTCAAAGAGGGTTTTATTTTTCCGGCTTTATTTATTTTAGTTTGTTATTGTCTATACGATGTTTATTCTTCCAAAATGGTGTGAAGTTAAATTGTGACTTCAAATTATAATACAAGTGGTCATGAGAAAAACACAAACCAATAGTGTCTGTGTCAGTGATGTTCAAATTCCTGGCTCTTAAAAACTTCGTACCTTCTGATACTGGTCCGATTATTATTATTGATCATTATCTACCTGTGCTCTATTACTGGGTTACATATAGAAGGCCAAAGTGGAAATATTAGACTTCAACTAAAGGTGAAGGTTCAGTTCAAACATGGCTCAAACCAGAGGCGATTTCTCAAGGACTGCAAAGGAAGCTCAGCTTCCCCTAAAATTACGAAAATTAAATGGTCAAATATGTTCGGTTGTGTTGACATTTCATTGACTATAAATGTGTTAGAACACGTTAATCTCACAGACGAGTTCATTCAGAATCAGCTTTATCACAAATCAAGGGACTTGATGTTGTTCACTTCTCATATATTCATACATACATACACTCATACATTGCGCCTTTTTCTCATACAATCTATGATCAGTGCATTTTCCCAGTAGACGCTCGGCGTCCATGCACTTCAATGGGACTGAGTGGAACAGTTTTTTTCATTGCCTCAAAACTGGACGATAATTAGGATAAATGCCATGATGTTGTCCCGTCCCCGGATGCTCAGCGTCTCTGGGGGTGAATGGAGCTGTGGGCGGAGCTCGGCTGGGCTGGACGCTGGGCTTTCACATGCTGATTGGAGGATCAGTCGAAAGGCTAAATCCCGTTTGATTGACAGCTATTTTGAGATCTACTCCTTCACCTGACAGTTCAGTTTAATACCGTCACACATTCTGCTTGTGACATTGAGAGAGAAACCACTACGAAATTACTTGTTCATTTCTTGCACTGTAAATAAAACACACTCATTGTACTTCCTTGTTTCAATTTAACATAATTTCAACATTTTCTTGTTTCAGTTACATAATTAAATCATTTCTTGTTTGAGTTTAATATCATTTTGTAGATAGTTAAATCAATCATACTGTTGGCTAGGTCGGAATGAACTAGCTATCAAGTCCCTGGAAAAGACGCCTACTTGGTACGATAACGTCACTGACCATTTTCTTAAAAAGGAACGGAAAAAGGAAAGGCTGAATTTATATTTAAATAACTTGACTTTTTTTTTTTTGATGTAAGCCGACAATGAGCTTCCCCTCTCTGAAAGACGAGCAGCTGCCACTGGCTCAAAGGGAACCAGAACCCTAAACAGGTCGACCATGATCTGGTGGATGGAACAATTCACTACCAGATGTAGAAAGGGCAGTGTTAGATTCAGCAAAGCTGGTGGACCTCCTTTCGAATGATTCTGTAGCATATTCACTGTGTTGAATACTGACCTTGACCAAACCTTGAATAGGTTTGTTGCTCAAAAGAGTTGACATTGAGCTGGCGAACGGTGGAACCCACAGAGTTGCTGCTGTGGCAGAACAGAGTGGACAGATCCAACTCCTGTGGGAGGTTTACGGTGATGGTGCTCCTTAGACCTGTGCCGTTCAGAGACTCACTGCTGATGTCTACCTTGTCCGAGTGAGTCACAGATAGTCCGTCCAAATACCACTGTAATCTGGGAGAAGGGTTTCCCACAGTGGAACAGGAACAGCTGACTGTGGCTGCAGCTTTGGTGCAGTTGGACGAGGACAGGATCTGTGGAGCAACTGTGATGACAGAGTGTTTCATCAGGTTTAAAAAAATGCCAAGACACACTCAGGTGAACTCTGTCATGATGGAACACAAAAAGTCTATTGTGAGGGGTTTATTGTGGTAATATTTATATAAAGTTGAACTATCAGCAAGTCTCCCAAATGAATAATAACAGTGAGTGGTGTACTAATAATCTACTGCATCCTTCATTCCTACATTGTCTATTATCTCTATTGGAGGCTGCTTTATAATGATTGACATACGTTGCATTAGAAATCACCCAGTCATATTACAAAAATCCAACATGACTTCTAGTATGTATCTGAGTAGGATGACTTGTTATGTAGTCATCTGCCACAGGTCAATGTCCAGTTGAGTCTTGTTAGTTAAACTGCTCCAGCCACTTACCACTTTATTACATATTGCACATATTGTATATGTCACTTTAAATCAGTCATCTCTATACAACCTTCATTGTCTATTGTCTCCTCAACCCCCTGCTGTTTATTGTTATATTCTATGTCTATAGATATATTGTGAATAGTTATATTCTATTGTATTTATTGATACTTTTTAATATTTTTTTCTACTATGGTCACTTTGCACCATGAGGCCTTAGAGTCTTGTAATTTCAGTTTCCTGTATGTGATGTACATATGGCAAAAACTGACCATAAAGTGGACTTTGACTGAATCACATTCAGTTTGGTCCCTACAACCAGCATAAACAAAAGAATCAGTGCAAAAGTGGTATTCTAAGCACCAGTCCAACACCACTGATGCATAGACCCTTAATAAAATATCATCTACAGTTATTATGGGACACTTTGCTGCATTAAATCCAACCAGATGAAGAGGATATAAAAATGTGATACATACATTGAACATCTATGTTTGTCTTGTTGGACCATCCAGTTCCCAGATCGTTTTCAGCGTGACAGAGGAAAGCGCCAGTGTTTCTTGATGCAGTAATGGTTAAATCAGGTCCGGTGTGGATTAGAGTCTCATGTTGTGGATCAGCTCTGTACCATGTGTAGTTCTGTACTGCTGGGTTGGCATCACTACTGCATTTCAGAACCACATTAGTGCCCTCTTGAACTGGACCAGATGGACTGACCAAGACTGTGGTGTCTTTGGGTACATCTGAAAAATTAATCAATAATGAATTATAGGTTTTATATTTCTATCTGACATAGAACAAATAACATTGTTACAGGTTCTGATATTCTCTTGAAATCCAGCAAACAAACATTAGGGATTTTCACATTTAACTTGGAATTATTCCAGTGAATATGATCCTCTGTAAAAATACACTGATAAAAGACTGTCACCTAAATATTAACCCAATCAAATTTTATTTATATTTATTTATATGCTAAGTCACAACAAAAGTTATCTCATGACACTTTGAATTTAGAAGTGGTCAAGACCAGACTCCAATTCACAGACACAGAATCAGAATCCTCCAGGAGCAAATGTTTGGTGACAGTGTTGAGGAAAAACATCTTTTCAACAGGTAGAAACCTGGAGCAGACCCCAACTGTGGAGGATGGACGTCTGCCTTGACCAGTTGGGGTTAAAGAGGCAGACTGAACATGTGAAGGACAGGAAAATATCCATCAGCAATATCACGCTGTCCATATGACATGACATGATTTATTAAACACATGTTGAGCCACAAACATTTAACTGAACAATGTCAAAATGATCAGAAACAAAACACTGGAAAAAATGTTTACTGATCTGAAAAAAATTATGTGTTTTTGGGACACCACGCAAAGCACAGAAAAAAAGAAAAAACTACATTTGCAAGTAACTATTAATTGGCCCAAGGACCATCCCACTGTTGTTTTCCTTTGTGCTCTACATTAAGATAATTGATAATCATTGATTACAAATTTTTTGAATTCTTATCTTCTATTAAAAACTGACCTTTGCATTTCCTTTTGTTTAGTCTCCACAAATAATTAGTCAGAAAAATTATATAGAAAAATTTGTACAAACTCAGGTGTTCCCACACATTGCTGATTGGACTCTTCCTAAAACTGCAATTGCAGTTATTTTGGGTAAAGCATCATTAAGCAAATTCTAGTAGATGAACATACAGATTTGGAAACATGTGATACATACATTGAACATCTATGTTTGTCTTGTTGGACCGTCCAGTTCCAAGATCACTTTGAGCCTGACAGAGGAAAGCACCAGTGTTTCTTGATGCAGTAATGGTTAAATCAGGTCCGGTGTGGATTAGAGTCTCATGTTGTGGATCAGCTCTGTACCATGTGTAGATCTGTACTGCTGGGTTGGCATCACTACTGCATTTCAGAACCACATTAGTGCCCTCTTGAGCTGGACCAGATGGACTGACCAAGACTTTGGTGTCTTTGGGTACATCTGAAAAATGACTTAATAATGAATTATAGGTTTTATATTTCTATCTGACATAGAACAAATAACATTGTTACAGGTTCTGATATTCTCTTGAAATCCAGCAAACAAACATTAGGGATTTTCACATTTAACTAGGAATTATTCCAGTGAATATGATCCTGTAAAGATACACTGATAAAAGACTGTCACCTAAATATTATTCCAATCAAATTTTCTTTATGTTCATATTAATTTATACACTAAGTCATAACAAAAGTCATCTCATGACACTTTTAATTTAGAAGTGGTCAAGACCAGACTCCAGTTCCCAGACACAGAATCAGAATCCTCCAGGAGCAAATGTTTGGTGACAGTGTTGAGGAAAAACATCTTTTCAACAGGTAGAAACCTGGAGCAGACCCCGACTGTGGAGGATGGACGTCTGCCTTGACCAGTTGGGGTTAAAGAGGCAGACTGAACATGTGAAGGACAGGAAAATGTCCAACAATATCACGCTGTCCATATGACATGACATGATTTCAAGCCCGGATTAACCATATGGGCAACTGGGCAATTGCCCAGGGGCCCGCGATGTCTGAAGGGCCCTGGGTAGCTCGGGCATAACGAAAATATCTGGTTATCTTTTGCTTATAAATGAAACTGTCCGCTGTCCGGAGCTATTGCACTGCACAGAAACCCTGCTCCTGCTGTCTGTGACCGTGAGCTGAGACCCTCTCCTCATTGGTCAGTCCAAAAAGCAAATCAGCTGTGACGCAAATCAACGTGCGTGCACTGAGCGGGATGTGAGATGTCAAGAACTATGCGACATACGTACGCGAATCAAAACGATGTTTACATTGCACTTACTTTAACTCTCTTGTTGAATTCTGAGGTGACAAGTGGATTTCTGTTTAACTCTTTCTTCGCCAATGACGAGATTTTCAATCCGTGTTTTCACTGTTATGCTATAGTTGGAGGTGTTGCGGATCATGTGAAATACTTTCCTTAGTCCAAAAACAAACAGTTAAGCAGTTTTTTCGGAAAAATGAAGGACCGGGTTAAACGCTTTTGCACTGGAGTCTCCGTATCCCATGGCAACACATCCAGCGGCAGTCACTGAATGAGGAAGTGCAGACTGTGCAGGAACCGCGCGCAGTTTCAAAAGCCTTAAAGATGATTATGGAGACAGAGTCTGACAGTTCAATATGTGATGGAGCTAAAGAAGAACCATTTAGAGACAGAAACGGAGAAATAGAAGGTGAGGGAGACGGACACGGAACACGGGAAACACGGAGCGGCTCAGGTCCGACACGGAGATGGGGGGGGGGGGGGGGGGGCACGGAGCGACACGGAGAAAATGACAGACAGGAGGAAGAGAAAAGAGACATTTCTAGGGGACATTCAAGGAGAAGACAGACAACCAGACGTGGGACAAGACAAAGGACAGCTAGTGTTCATCTGTTAGAGTGAGTTCAGATTCAGACTGAGGACACAGAACAGATTCAGCTGTAGAATGTCAGCAGGGACACAGGTAAGACACTGTTGGATTTAGCTTTTGTATGAAATAAATAAATAAATACATATATTCATATACATCCAAAGATAAATAACTACATGTCCATATAATTATTTACAGATCAAACACAGCAGGTGGTCCAACAGGAGGATGTGGTGCAGCCAAAGAAAGGCCAGAAATCTGCAGTATTTAGTGAATTTGTTTCTTTTTTTCTTGAAAATGAGGAATATTGAAGTGTTTATATCAAAAAGCTAAACTAATATGTTGTTACTTATAACTGATGTATGTCAAAGTGTAAAGTTTAGAAGGAACCTGGTGCTTTAGAAGATGTTTGGTCTAAAGTTTGGTGTGGATTCCACTAACATTTTGCGGAATGATGGAATATCTTAGAGCTGTTTGTTATTATTATTGTTGTTATAATTATTTTATTTTGTGATTTTGAATACAGTGTTATGGTTGGTAAAGAAGAAAGAGTCAAAAATGTAAATAGGAAATCAGTTTTATCTTGAAAATCAATGTCTTTGAAAAAATTCAATTTTCTCAGTTTTTTGCTCTAAATTCATTTTTTTCCTGAAAATGACCAATATTCAAATATTCATATCTCACGAACGAATGAAGATAGAATAAAATCGTTTTTTGTTTTTAAAAGTTGAAGTTCTGTTCTTTCTTTTGATGTATTCAGTGTTCACATACTCCTAACACAACATTTTCAGTGAGCCTCCAAAGATTAGTGAAAATGACCAAAAAGGCTGGCGCTGGCTACCAACTCACTGGAAAATGCTCTGGCGGGGAAAGAGTTAAAATTCATATCTGAGTCTATCAGATTATGTTTGTGTTTTGTCTGTGGGCTTTTTCTGACGATTCAATACATTTGTGTTGGCAAAAAGTGTTCTTAAATATATACTGGATACTTTGGAAATGGTTTCTTATTTATTTTTTGTGAAAATGGAGGACACTTCCCTCTCTTTCTAATGTAGTGGATCAATTTTAGATTATACTGATGCTAATGTGTTTTGTTTTCATATCATCATATGCAAGTGAGTGGCCTTGACAAGAGGCTATAGTGGTGCACTTGTAGTTCTACGAGCATTTACACATTTGTACATCAAAATGCATTTGATGATAGTTAGATATTGAAGTATGGGGTATATTTACATATATTCCTGGAACTTATTCTGTATTTTGCCAGATTATAGGGATCCTGGGGTTGTGATGATGGGGCCCTTGAATATTGTTGCCCAGGGTACAATGAAGTGTTAATCTGGCCCTGCATGATTTATTAAACACATGTTGAGCCACAAACATTTTACTGAACAATGTCAAAATGATCAGAAACAAAACACCGAACAAGATAAAGATGTTTACTGATATGAAAAGAAAAAAAAAGGATAATGTGTTTTTGGGACACCACACAAAGCACAGAAAAAAAGAAAAACTACATTTGCAAGTAACAATTAATGGACCCAAGGACCCTCACACTGTTTTTTTCCGTTGTGCTCTACATTCATATAGTTGATAATCATTGATTCCAAGATTTTTGAATTCTTATCTTCTATTAAAAACTGACCTTTGCATTTCCTTTTATTTAGTTATTTAGTTGTTCCATTAAACATGGAAGAACCAGGAAGTACGACCATATTAGTCCTGTGCTCAGATCTCTGCACTGGCTTCCTGTGGCTCAGAGAATAGACTTTAAAACAGCTCTGCTCGTTTATAAGTCTCTCCGTGGTCTAGCACCAAAGTACATCTGTGACATGTTGGTCCCATATGAACCATCTTGGACCCTGAGAACCTCAGGGACTGGTCTTTTGCTGGTGCCCAGAGTCAGGACTAAACACGGTGAAGCTGCGTTTCAGTTCTGTGCAGCTAAACTCTGGAACAGTCTTCCTGATGATGTGAGACAGGCCTCGACTCTGACAATGTGTAAGTCCAGGCTGAAAACAGCTCTGTTCAGCTGTGTAGAGAACAACTGAAAGGGTTCTATCTGCACCAAGGGAGTAGGTTTGATTCTGACATTGGTGGCGACACAAAAGTGCTCCAAGGCAGCGCTCCTGAAAGTTGATGTTTGTTTGCATTTACGATCATAATTTCACGTCATGTAGAGCTGATCAAACAAGCAAACAGCAATTATAGTCAATCAGCTGTAGCCATTTTGGCACCCTAGGCAAGATATGAATTTGGTGCCCCCCCTTCAAAAACACACATGCACACAAACACACACACACACATATGGGGGGGTGGCGGCATGAGGAGGAGATGCACAGAGCAGCCAGCAGTAAACCACATAGAAACATATATCAAACAGCCAACTAGCAGTAAACCACATAAAAACATAAATAAATAAGATTGAAACATATATAAACCACACAGAAACATTTATAAACCAGCCAAATAGCAGTAAACCAGATAGAAACATATATAAACTACATAGAAACATTTATAAACTAGTTCAGCATCAGTAAACCACACACCTTAGTAGATATCTCATATCTTAATTCAGTTCAGCTAGCTGTTGCTAGTAACATCAAACATTTTTTAACATTATAAAAGGTTTCATATCTCTATAATTGAATTATTTTTCTGCCTCCTCTTCTCTCCTCTTCTAAACTGTGCAGTTAAGGCCTTGGAAGGCCTTTTCGTGGTGATAAACTCTCCATCCCTTATACCTGTATGCTAGCTCTACACCTGTCTGACTGTCATTCAGCTCTGTCTCTATCACTCACACACAGTGAGCACCGGTCTGGGAGAGCTCACCTGAGAAATTAAAGGGGGTTGTTGTGTTTTTTTTTTCCTCTCATTTCTTTATTTTTAAGACAATTAATGAGAAATTATCATGTTATCAGTTACCAGCCTATGTGAACCGGTCCAGCACGCACAGACATGCATAAGCACGTGCATGCAGACAAACAGACACATGTACAAATGTACATGTAAATGACACCTCTGATATTCAAATCCGTCTAGTTGACGTGACCCAGGCAGAACAAATACATACATGTTGACAACTTACGCAAAGCGGTTGGAGATATGAACTGCCTCCTTTCCGGTTCAACTTATTTTTTTCCTATCCTGTCCAACTAGCGGTAACTGTAGCTTTTACAAGTAGATGCAGTAACAGCGGGGACGGCCAATCACATGTACGATAGCAAAACCACAGAGCCAATCGGAGAGTGATAATTAGGTTAGAGGCGGGACTTCTAGCAGAGACCGACTATTTACCCTTTCTGTGCCATAATCATTGACTAAACACTACGGACAGAGGTTGTATTGGTAGGGACAACACAGTAGTGGCTGGATATTGGTAGGGACGTGTCCCTAGCCTCCCTATGCAATTCTACGCCCCTGATCTGCACTCTTCTCTTTTACTTTGTTTTAATTATTATTACCTCCGCCAAGGAGGTTATGTTTTTGCCAGGGTTTGTTTGTTTGTTTGTCTGTCCGTTAGTGTGCAACATAACTCAAAAAGTTATGGACAGATTTGGATGAAATTTTCAGGGTTTGTTGGAAATGGGATAAGGAAGAAATGATTAAATTTTGGTAGTGATTGGGGGTGGGGGGGGCCCACTGGGGGGGCCACTGATCAGCCTTGGCGGAGGTCTGCGCTCTCCGAGGGCTTCTAGTTGATTATGTTTTAATTGCTATTGTGTGTTTTTGATCTGTCACTTTTCCATTTTTGTAAACCACTGTGAATTGCCCTGCATATGAATTGTGCTACACAAATAAATCTGCCTTGCCTAGTCTCCACAAAAAATTTGAAAAATTATAAAGATGGTGAATAGGAAAAATTTGTGCAAAATCTAGTGTTCCCACACATTGCTGATTGGACTCTTCCTAAAACTGCAATTGCAGTTATTTTGGGTAAAGCTTTATTAAGCAAATTCTAGTAGATGAACACACAAATTTAGAAACATGTGATACATACATTGAACATCTATGTTTGTCTTGTTGGACCGTCCAGTTCCCAGATCGTTTTCAGCCTGACAGAGGAAAGCACCAGTGTTTCTTGATGCAGTAATGGTTAAATCAGGTCCGGTGTGGATTAGAGTCTCATGTTGTGGATCAGCTCTGTACCATGTGTAGATCTGTACTGCTGGGTTGGCATCACTACTGCATTTCAGAACCACATTAGTGCCCTCTTGAACTGGACCAGATGGACTGACCGAGACTTTGGTGTCTTCGGGTCGGTCTAAAAGAAACGAGAAAAACATTATTTGCCTTGTTTTTAAGTTTCACAGTCTATTGATATCAGTAAAACAACACAAATCTGGGTTAATTAGCCTCCTGATGTTTGAATCTGAATAACGTTTCCCTCAGTGTAGTTAGCAGTGGTGGCTGGTCCATAGGGGGCGCTGTGACACTGTGATGCTGTGACTACTACTTCAGATTACATGGAGAAGAAGGCCTATTCTAACATAAGGCTAAACATGAAATTTATAACAAAGAAATGTATCTGAAATAAAAAATAAAAAAAACTGCATGAATTGTTAAAGTATGACTACGTTCACTTCATGATTGTGGGGAAACCTGGTTGTGTTTTGGAGTCTTAAAACAGATGTCCTGAGTCTGCGCTGCTATTGGAAGATTAAAGAATGAGCTATGAAATCAGAACTGCTTTTATTTCCATGTTTTTATGTGATTGCATTCACAGAAAAACAAGTATTAGTTCTACGACTCCAGAATGGACGTAAAGCAGACATTCAACCTGTTCCAAATTTCACAGATAACTGAATTTAGTTCAGTTCAGGCTGTTACAGCTAGGATTAGAGGCTTTGATTCATTTTAGTCTTTCAAATTTAACAGTCTGAAATCAAAATAATTTCAGTTCTAATCAGTTTTCATTTATACAACAACTGTTTCTGGATCAGGAGTTTATGGAAAAGGAATAACACAAGGAAAATAAACACTCCAACCTGAATAGGACATTTTCATAATGTACTCAGGCAGCGCCACATGGGTCACCTTCAGTAAACTGTATTTACAACGCAGGAGGAACTGAACAGTAAACATGGGACCATTCTGTAAAATATATTTCATATTCACTCATATCTCATAGATGTATTAACTTCTGCTTAGAATAGAACCACCTCTGGTTAAGAGTGTGGTGTCACTGTTTATGACAGTCTGAGCCTCAAACTGCACACAATGATGAGTCAGACATTTCACACAATTGATAAACAGTGAAATTTGACACAGAACATGAGAGCACATTTTAAAGTTTGAAGTTTTGGTTGTTGTTTTTTTTCAAAGGGACAGTGTATGTTAATAAGCACAATGTGAAACAAAATTACAGCTGAGGCTAATTTCCTTCTTTATTTTGTATTTTACTGTGTATTACTGTGTTATGCAGGTAAATCACTAGTGAGAGAAATGATAACAGCCATCGATTATGAAGTACGTTAAAAAGCTGAGATCCAATCCAGCTTTATTTATAAATAATAATAATAATAATGATAATAATAATAATAATAATAATAATAATAATAATAATACATAACATTAATAAAAACATTAAGAAACAATAAAATCAAATCAATGTGTTATGAGATAATTGAAAGTGAGCATTTCCAAACAAATTAACCAAAAGGTCATTTAAACTGTAATATTAATAAAGGATGAAATTAAAATTCACTTACATTTAACATGAGCTGATAGTCTTTGGCTAACAGACGACACATTCCTGTTGTCTTCTCTCCTGTAGACAGCAGTGCAGGAGAACCTCTGTCCGTGGTGGAGGTGAGAGGCAGTAAAATTCAGAACAGACTTTATGACTTTAGTTTTGTCCTGATTGTCCATCAGTGTCTCCTGACTGGTTCCCAGACTGGGGGTCCACGTCACAGTCGGACGAAGAGATGGACAGGGAGCTGGAGCAGAGCACTGCAGACTCACTGAGGCCCCCTCCTCCACCTCCAGTTCAGACGGAGACAGAGTCGGTTTAGGAGGATCAGCTGGTGGGAAATCACATATAGACCAGTCACCAACCAAACACTACTTTAAATATATAATATGTCCAAAATAAATGAACAAAACTACAAAGATAAATGGAACACAAATGTTTTAGAAACTGAATTAAAAACATACCTTTGACATTAATATTCACACTTGAATAAAAAGTATATTTCAGTGCATTGTTGCATTGTACTCTGAAAAAATATGAACCACCATCTGCAATTTGTATATTATTCATAGTTGAGGTGCAGATTTTGTTTTTTAAGTCTCCTGTTGTTGCTTTTATGATAAATCTTGATGTGACATCTTGTGCAGAACTCCAATTGTTTCCTTTTCTCCATATTGCTACACATGTATCATTTAAGTATTTTTCATATTTGTCTTGTATTTCAAAGGAACAGGGTATGGTCACACAGGATCCAGCTACAGCCTCTATTGTCTCTGGCAAAAAGATCTGAAAGTCTGCACTTAAGACACCTGAAACACAAAACAGTGAAAAGACAATTACAAACTGCAAAATGTAAGTCTTGGATCTAAAGCATCACTCAACAGATCTAAAAAAAAATCATTCAACAATATTTTTGGACATATCTTTTAATTTCATGAATATCCTTAAACTCCGAATGCAAAACTCAAACATCTGGGGGTACCTTAGTTTACGGTTCTGCTTGATCTCTTCTATACTCTTCTATAGTTTCAGATGTGAAGCTGGACCTGAACTTACCATGCAGCAGACAGATAGTGAGGAGGATATTCAGAGCTCCAGCCATCTGTTTGACTAAAAAAGAAAAAATAGGCCGATGATTCTAAACAAAACCCTCTGCATATTTGTCATATCTTAACCTTAAACACCCACTAAAACACTGATCACTGTAAAAACTTTTTTCTTCGTGGACTCTTCAATTTTATTTCAGTCTTTTTTTTCTATGTTAACATAAAACAGGAAGTGATAAATATAAAAGAAACTGACTGGAAGAGTTTGGTGAATTAAAGTTAAAAATTATGTAACTTTACTTCCACCAAAATACATTTAATCTAAATATAGATAAAGAAAAGAACCAAGTGGAAAAGTTTTGTGTCAGGACTTACATTTTCATAAGGTCTGTAGAGAAGTCAAGTTCCTCAGGAGAGTGAAGTGAGTCTCTTAAAAACCTGCAATAATTATCAGCAAAATGAAGAAGTCTTTGTTCAACATATACAAAAATGACACATACTTGTTCCCATAAACGGCTGTGAACTGAACTGTCATATTCTTGGTGGAGTTTCTCACCTTTATCTCAATGATACGTTGTACATTTGTGAAAACAGCAGCGGAAATGTTTATAACTACTGCAACTGTTTTCAACTGATGTGTATTTATGTGAGCCGTCATCCATCCATCCATCCATCCATCCATCCATTCACCCACCCACTTTCTGAGGTAGGGTTGATGTTGTTGTTGTTGTTTTGGACAAATCAGTACAGAGACAAGATTAGATTTGTTCAAAAGTAAGTTTTTTATTTATACAAAAATGCAAAAATAATACAGAGCCAACATGTAATAACTCAACCTATAAACACAATGTAACTGCACAAAAGAACTGCAGCCAAACAAGAAGGAATGAACAGAACAAACTGACCTACCACAATGACACAAGAGGGAACATACATTGTGGTTGACCAAACCGAAGAACACAGAAGAGCTGAAGCAAGATGGACGCTGATTCAAACTGAATAGAAAGTAAACCTAACTAAACCTAAATGGCCCAAATGTGTCAAAGCCCATGGTTCTTCATTCCTCAGCTCCATCTTCAGCTGAACCAGGAACAGACTTCCCACTAACCATGTCCAGTACGTCCAAAACAAAGAAACTAAAGGTTAATATAATGAATGATTCACAAAGAAATACAACAAATAATGCATGTAATGCATGTTTGGATGAAATATGCATTAGAGCCCACAGTCATGCACTCCAAGAACACACACAACTGGAGAGAAAAGAGAACATTTGTGACCACAAGGGGGAGTAATGAGTCACTGCTGGAGTCTGATTCATGAGGAAAACTGACACCATGAGGCCTGTGACCAAAGCATCAAAAAGTGACGAGATGGGATGAAAACCACTGAAGAAAGAACTTTTACAGTCAAAGAAAGTGACAAATGATCAAAGCTAGAGGCACTGTTGTTGTTTTCTCCACTGGACACAGCTGTAGATGAAAACAACAGACTTTGATGAAATCACAGCGTTACACGAGTGAGTTTGGTCATGACTATTATAAATGTATAAAGTTATTATGGGATGTTTTTATCTTTGCTAAGTTGGTCATTTGTTGATTCTAAACTGTGACAGTTCTGACCTTCTTTGAACGATTCAAAACTCATGTTTATTTTATTACCCCCCCCCCTGAGGTGGACTGGAGGTCCATCCACAAGTGGATGTCCGTCAGTCCTGGTCTCATCTACAGCCTGTCCGTCCATGGGAGTGGAGCTCTCCTTCACTGTGGTTCTCCCTCAGGTTTCTCTTTTCCCACTGGGTTTTTGGAGTTTTTCTTGCCGAGAAGGAGGGTCTAAGGACGGGGGATGCCGGGGACATGAACCCATTTCCTTCATCTACTGTTTATTTGGCTGTTGTTTATTTTCATATTCAACTAATTCTGTAAAAGCCCTGTGAGGAAACCTTTTTACCTCCGCCAGGAGGTGTTGTGATCACTTTGCTTTGTGTGTTTGTTTGTTTGTTTGTTTGTTTGTTTGTTTGTTTGTTAGCAACTTTACGGGAAAACTATTCCAACCATCTTTACCAAATTTTACCCACAGATAGGCCTAGGCCCTGGGACAAACCCATTAAATTTTGGGCCAAGTAGGCCAAAGTTCAAGGTCACAACAAGGTCACAAAATCTCAAATTTTCCTTTCTCTCATCACTGAGCAATTTTAGAAAATTCATTAAAAATTCAAAACGACTCTGATTAGCCTCCAATTTGATACACTCATAGTTTATAACAATATTACAAAATTGTCCACATCCACTGTGGAATGTGGACTCTGTGGACATTTCAATTTAACATTGAAAATCCCATTTACGACACATTTTTCATTATAACTCAACAAATATTGATTGGAATTTAATATAATTTGACAAACACATGACTGGTACCAAGCTTCAACTTTTTCTGCTGTATGGAACAACCTTGAAACTGTTTAATTTAAAAAGAAATAATCGATCCACACATGCACACCATTTGGGGTGCTTGGCAGAGGTTTGCGTTCTCTGAACACTTGTTGTGATACAGGACTGTACAAATAAAACTGAACTGAATTGTTTTTGGTTTGTTTTGGTTTGTTTCTGTGTTTGTTTGTTAACGCTTTAGCAGCAAAACTATTGGTTGAATTCGTACCGGATTTGGTTTATAGATTGTCAGTGACCCGGAATAGATATCATTACGTTTCGGGAAAAAATAGGTCAAAATTTCAATTTGTCCTGAATTTTTTAATATCTTTTTTTTCTTCTCCCCTTTACTTATAATGGGTGAAATTTCACATATCTACAAAAAAACATCAACTTGGTTTCAATTCACTTCAAACTTGGCACATATATAAAGGCGGTTGATATGCTGACATCAGCACATGCATAGACATGATGACATCAGCTGGATCGATGCCAAAATAAGCTCTAATACGTATGAGGGGTGGGGTTTGTTGCGCCTGGCACCACTTGTTTTCAGGTTTGTTATGGAGGAGCCAAAATCAGAGGAAAATAACCCTCTTTTCCTACTTCTCTTGTGCAGTTTTCTTCATTTTTTCCAGTGAATAAAATGAAACAAAATGACCTGACGCTGTATCACTGAAATGTTATATGGGAAAATTAAAGCCAAAGCAGAACAAGGCAGTGAACTCAGATCTGGCTAAAACTCCTTTTTTCATGCACCATGTGTATGGAAGAAACCACAAAACATCCAACTGGAAACACTTCCTTTATTTGCAGCAGCTGATTACGCAGTATCTTGGTGTGAGTACCCAGTAAAAATGGCATAAATTGAACAGAGGAAAAATAGTCGCTCAGACATTTATCGTTGTTGAACTAGAAGAGCTTTATTTTACACATGCACGATGAACACAATACCACACTGTATGACAGCGCCTCTCAGTGGCTGCATCAAGCATAACATTACATTTTCAATTTCAATTGAGAGTATATAATCATACACTGTCTGAACATCCTTCATTAAATACCTTTAAATGTATTTTTCACGAGGTTATGGAATAATCTTGTGGCTGTTTATTTTGCAGGTTCCTGTTTCTGTAAATCCTGTGAGTTATGGATGTTTTTATGTCTATTTTTCTTTCTTTTTTTTTTCCTCCATTCTTTACCTCTACTTTTTTCTTTTATAATCTTTTCTAAATTGTTTTATGTCCTCAATGTGTTTTAAAAGTGAAATTGTTTTGAATATGAAAGTGTTCGTTGCTGCCATTTTTTCCAGGATTCTCTGAAAGAGGAGATCTAGTATCTCAATGGGACCTTCCTGAATAAATAAGGAAAAATAAAAAGAATCATATCCAGGTCACGACAGACTGAGCCAAGCTGTTCTAAGTTGAGGTGAGTCAAGCTGATACTGATGATGGAGTAGCATTACATTTCATTACAGATAAACATGCTTTAACTCCTTCAGTGTGTTTCAGTTTGTTGTTAACCCCTTATTTCCCTGATCCACATTTTCCAAACTGTGTCATTTATCTGTTATATGTGTTTCCTATTAATTACCTGGACCCTAAAGTTCAGTATAATATTACTCAGGTGCACATCACCGTATTTATTTTTCCAATCCATTGTTTAGTATTACTGAACTGTTTTGTAAAGTGCAACCCGTTCAATATATTGAAAATAAAAACAGAATATAAAAAAGAATTTATCACAAAAATTAGATAAAATATTGCAATGGTGATTTGTTACTTTAGGTGTAAAAATAATAGAAATATCTGCAAAAATGAATGAAGGACAAAAAAATAAAAAATAAAAATAAATAAATAAATAAATAAATAAAAGACCACTGCAAAATTATCACTTTCTCTGATTTGACCATTTACAGGTATGTGTTTGAGTAAAATGTATGGGGCCATTATTGTAGCAATATTATTTGCAAATGCGTGTGGAGAGTTGAGTGTTCGCATCTCAATCTGTCTGTGCGCAGTCGGATTTGCAAATGTGTAAATGAATCTGTAAATGCGCAATGAGATTTGTGTGTCTGCACAACAATCTGCAAATGTGTAAAACAACTTGTGTGTGTGTAATCAGATTTGAAAAGTCAAAGTATTTTCACCACAAGACCCAGAATTACAGACAAATCGTTGGTTACAAGTCAAGCGGCTTCTCGATTGGCTCTCTTTACACACGTGAATTTTGCTCCACTTCTGCAGTGACAGATCCACAAATGCGCAGCGGGATTTGTCTGTAAAACCAGGGTTTGCATGTCTGGGCTCAGCTGCCCTGGGCTCAGGCTCACAGGCTCCTTCATTCCGGCTGCGTTCTGCTTTGCTCGTTCTTGTACCTGACGTGAGTTTACGTGAGTTGTGCTTGCAAGGTTCACCAACTGCCACTAAAAACCGAAGAAGATTAATCTTCTTCTTCTTCGTCACAAGGTGGATTCCATGACCCTTTTAAAATGAACAGTGAAAGATGTTTTTCTTCTTCTTCTTCTTCTTCTTCTTCTTCTTCTTCTTCTTCTTCTTCTTCTTCTTCTTCTTCACAAGGTGGATTCCATGACCCTTTTGTGAACAGTGAAAAACATCTTTCACTGTTCATTTTAAAAGGGTTATGGAATCCACCTTGTGAACCTTTCGATTTTTAGTGGCAGTTGGTGAACCTTGCAAGCACAACTCACGTAAATTCACGTCAGGTACAAGAACGAGCAAAGCCGAACGCAGCCGGAATGAAGGAGCCTGTGAGCCTGAGCCCAGGGCAGCTGAGCCCAGATATGCAAACCCTGGTTTTACAGACAAATCCCGCTGCGCATTTGTGGATCTGTCACTGCAGAAGTGTAGCAAAATTCACGTGTGTAAAGAGAGCCAATCGAGAAGCCGCTTGACTTGTAACCAACGATTTGTCTGTAATTCTGGGTCTTGTGGTGAAAATACTTTGACTTTTCAAATCTGATTACACACACACAAGTTGTTTTACACATTTGCAGATTGTTGTGCAGACACACAAATCTCATTGCGCATTTACAGATTCATTTACACATTTGCAAATCCGACTGCGCACAGACAGATTGAGATGCGAACACTCAACTCTCCACATGCATTTGCAAATAATATTGCTACAATAATGGCCCCATAAAAATGAACATTTTTGTTTTATTCTCTAAACTACTGACAACATTTCTCCAAATTCCAAATAAAAATATTATTTAGAGCATGTATTTGCAGAACACGACACATGGTCAAAATAACAAACAGATGCAGTGTTTTCAGACCTCAAATAATGCAAAGAAAACCAGTTCATATTTATTTGTAAACAACACAATACTAATGTTGTAACTTGGGAAAAGTTCACACATCAATATTTGGTGGAATAACCCTGATTTTCAATGACAGCTTTCACGTGTCTTGTCTCTCCTCCATTGCTGTTGGATGACTTTATGCAGCTCCTGGCACAGAAATTCAAGAAGCTCAGACATGTTCCATGGTTTGTGTCCATCCACCTTCCTCCAGAAGTTTTCAAAGTGGGTTCAGGTCTGGAGATCGGGCTGGCCATGACAGGGTCTGCATCTGGTGGTCCGTCATCAACACCTTTACTGACCTAGCTGAGGCCAGGAGCATTGTCCTGATAGAAAAACCAGTCCTCAGAGTTTGGGAACATTGTCAGAGCAGAAGTCCAGTAGTTTTCAATAGTTATTTTTGGATTCCAGTTACTTTTGTGGTACTAATGGCACTGTTTTTATCTATTGTAAGAAGATAGTGATGGCCCCAGTAGTGGTTTTTATACTTCTCCTTAAAGAAGACATGGATCAGGTGTTTATTCAGTAGAATAAGGTGTGATTGTGTTGGAATTCAACACACACAGGAATGGAATGGCTGTCATACATGCACACATGCTGATTTCACAGGAAATTGCAGTGGTCTCTGAATTTTTTCCAGAGCTGTATATACTGTATATTGTCTTGTATGATATATTATGTGTGTGAAGGTACAAGCATTTGACATAATAATGATGTATAAAACTAAAAGAGCAGAACACTGAAAACAAAAATACAACCAAAATAACGATAAGTATAGACCTGAAAAAACACCAGTTCTAATAGAATGAAAAAACAGCAATCTTATGAAATAATATGTATTTACACTGAATTAAGTATCTGTCCCATCTGCTGTGGGAAACCGTGGAATATTTGTGTTTTGGAGCCCAGTTTAGAATGACAAACACATACATCCTCTACTCATGTTGGAAGTTGTCCAATGACCCCATATTCAGGAGACACGTCTCTTCTGTCTAATGACATGTACGTCGTGTCCCCTTCACTCGGCATCACGTTCTGTTTTGATTTCCTGCTGAGAAAAGAATGGAACAAACATGATTATGATCACATTTAAAAGAAACTTTATTGCTAAAACAGGTCCATACAGCTTTGAAACAAAAAAAAAACTTCTTTAGAAACATACCGAAGCGAAATCATGTAGATTGTGTAGAAGACATTCATACTGAGAGATACAACAGCAACAGCCAAAATGACTGGAAAAAGACCTGTTATGAGAAATAAAAGGAGTAAGGGTCATCACTGCCAAAGCTGCTGAGTACATGGTTATTTCACACAGATATGAATAAAGGTATAAGAAATATTTTATTACTTGCACTAAAAACATAGACTATCAAATTCAACAGTTAGAACAGAAAACTGAATGCCATCATTAACCCAGAGTCTGTAGAATTTCCTCTGGTCACAGTAAGAAGGTTCTGGGTTGGATCTCCATCACCTGTAGGTGTGAATGTGAGTGTCAAACATACGGCCCCAGGGCCAAAACCGTCCCACCACAGGGTCCAATCTGACCCATGGTATGAATTTGCAAAGTGCAAAAATTACACTGACCATATTAACAGTCATCGATGTTGAACTCATTGTAGTTCAGGGGTCACATACAGACCAATGTGATCTCAAGTAAAATACTATCAGAATAACCTATAAATAATGACAACTCCAAATTCCTTCTTGATTTGATGAGAAAAAAGTAAAATGACCTTAAGAAAATATTTATATTTACAATTTATCCTTTCTCAATAAAATGTGAATAATCTGAACAACCATTTACAACCTGAAACATAAGTGCAATTTTATAATATTATGCTTGTTACTGAATCTTTAAGTTCAGTTGTACATGGTTATTCAGATAATTCACATTTTCAAAACATCATTTTTGTCACATTACAACAAAGAGAAACATTTGGATTATTATTCATAAGTTATCATGTTATTATTTTAATGGTCCAGTCCACTTGGGATCACATTGGGCTGTATGTGGCCCCTGAACTAAAATGAGTTTGACAGTTCTGCTCCAGAGGGTTCAGCAGTTTGTAAAATGAGTGAATGAATTATATTGGAACGGCAGAAAAACAGCTGTTTGCAGTAAACCTTCCACCCAACATTGTTGTTTTTCATAGAACTTTGACTGAGGCAGAAGCTGCAGCAGACCTGAAGGCCAAAGTGGAAATATTAGACTTCAACTAAAGGTGAAGTTTCAGTTCAAACATGGGTCAAAGGGAACCAGAACCCTAAACAGGTCGACCATGATCTGGTGGATGGAACAATTCACTACCAGATGCATAAAGGGCAGTGTTAGATTCAGCAAAGCTGGTGGACCTCCTTTCCAACGATCCTGTAGCATATCCACTGTACTGAATACTGACCTTGACCAAACCTTGAACAGGTTTGTTGCTCAAAAGTGTAGAAATAGAACTGGTGACTGGTAGAACCCACAGAGTTGCTGCTGTGGCAGAGCAGAGTGGACAGATCCAACTCCTGTGGGAGGTTTATGGTGATGGTGCTCCTTAGACCTGTGCCGTTCAGAGACTCACTGCTGATGTCTACCTTGTCTGAGTGAGTCACAGATAGTCCGTCCAAATACCACTGTAATCTGGGAGAAGGGTTTCCCACAGTGGAACAGGAACAGCTGACTGTGGCTGCAGCTTTGGTGCAGTTGGACGAGGACAGGATCTGTGGAGCAACTGTGATGACAAGAGTGTTTCATCAGGTTTAAAAAAAAAATGCCAAGACACACTCAGGTGAACTCTGTCATGATGGAACACAAAAAGTCTATTGTGAGGGGGGTTATTGTGGTAATATTTATATAAAGTTGAACTATCAGCAAGTCTCCCAAATGAATAATAACAGTGAGTGGTGTACTAATAATCTACTGCATCCTTCATTCCTACATTGTCTATTATCTCTATTGGAGGCTGCTTTATAATGATTGACATACGTTGCATTAGAAATCACCCAGTCATATTACAAAAATCCAACATGACTTCTAGTATGTATCTGAGTAGGATGACTTGTTATGTAGTCATCTGCCACAGGTCAATGTCCAGTTGAGTCTTGTTAGTTAAACTGCTCCAGCCACTTACCACTTTATTACATATTGCACATATTGTATATGTCACTTTAAATCAGTCATCTCTATACAACCTTCATTGTCTATTTATTGTCTCCTCAACCTCCTGCTGTTTATTGTTATATTCTATGTCTATAGTTATATTGTTTAGTGTTCATAGTTAGATTCTATTGTATTGTTTGATACTTTTTAATATTTTTTCTACTATGGTCACTTTGCACCGTGGGGCCTTAGAGTCTTGTAATTTCAGTTTTCTGTATGTGATGCACATATGGCAAAAACTGACCATAAAGTGGACTTTGACTGAATCACATTCAGTTTGGTCCCTACAACCAGCATAAACAAAAGAATCAGTGCAAAAGTGGTATTCTAAGCACCAGTCCAACACCACTGATGCATAGACCCTTAATAAAATATCATCTACAGTTATTATGGGACACTTTGCTGCATTAAATCCAACCAGATGAAGAGGATATAAAAATGTGATACATACATTGAACATCTATGTTTGTCTTGTTGGACCATCCAGTTCCCAGATCGTTTTCAGCCTGACAGAGGAAAGCACCAGTGTTTCTTGATGCAGTAATGGTTAAATCAGGTCCGGTGTGGATTAGAGTCTCATGTTGTGGATCAGCTCTGTACCATGTGTAGTTCTGTACTGCTGGGTTGGCATCACTACTGCATTTCAGAACCACATTAGTACCCTCTCATACTGGACCAGATGGACTGACCAAGACTTTGGTGTCTTTGGGTCGGTCTAAAACAAATGAGAAAAAAAATAATCACCTTGTTTTTTTAAAGTTTCACAGCCTATTGATATCAGTAAAACAACAGAGATCTGGGTCATTTTGCCTTCTGATGTTTGTGCCTGTGTAACGTTTCCCTGAGTGTAGTTAGTAGTGGTGGCAGGTCCATAGGGGGCGCTGTGACACTGTCTTTTATTTAAAATTCCATACAGAAGAAAGTATTTTTAATCATACTGCTAAACATGTAAATTATATTTTAGAAATGTATCTGAATTTAAAAAATGCACACATTTTCTAAATTTAATACCCATCCTTACTGTGTTCATGAGCTGGTTGTGTGTTGTAGTCCTAAAAGTTTTGGTGGACAAGTGTCATGAGTCTGTGTTGCTATTGGAGGTTTAAGGATTGAACTATGAAATCAGAACCGCTTTTAGTTCCATGTTTTGTTTTGTTTTTGTGATTGCATTCACATAAAAATAAGTAGTAGTTCCTGGACCCCAGAATGGACGTAAAGCAGACAATCAACCTGTTCCAAATTTCACAGGTAAGTAAACTGAGTTCTGTCCATCCAGTCACACCTTTATTTAGTTTCCTCCATGTCTGTGTTTTATGCAGACACTGCAGTATGAGACTATCCGACTACATATTAGATAATGTAGGACCCCATTACAAATGACTGTTTTTTTCAGCAATTGGTCCTTTTGAGTGACACAGACTTTTCACTTTTTGATTATTTTTTCATTCATCTTATAAATCGCATTAGGGTCACTGGGGGTGCTGGAGCCTATCCCAGTTACCTGTGGGTGGGGTACACCGTGGACATGTTCCCAGTTCATCACAGGGCTGACAGAGACGAACAACCAATCACTGTCACATTCACACCTATGGGTAATTTATATTAACACATTAACCTATCAGTGCATGTCTGTGGATGGTGGGAGGAAGCCAGAGTACCCAGAGAGAACCCACACAGACATGGGGAGAACATGCAAACTCCACACAGAAAGGCCTCACTCTGAACCCAGGACCTTCTGCTGTGAGGAACGAGTCCTCTCCACTACACCACCGTGTCACCACCTTTTTGATTATCCTCTTTTGTTTATTCTTTACAGTGTAATAACACTACAGCGCAGGTGACATTAACATGATATATCAACAACACACGTAGTATTAGCTGATGAATCTAAACCACTAATTCATGACTGCTGGGTTCATATGGAAAAGGAATAACACAAGGACAATAAACACCTGAATAGGACATTTTCATAATGTACTCAGGCAGCACCACATGGGTCACCTTCAGTAAACTGTATTTACAACGCAGGAGGAACTGAACAGTAAACATGGGACCATTCTATAAAATATATTTCATATTCACTCCTATCTCACAGATGTATTAACTTCTGCTTAGAATAGAAGCACTTCTGGTTAAGAGTGTGGTGTCAGCGTTTATGACAGTCTGAGCCTCAAACTGCACACAGCAGTCACTTTTCCATTGACCCTCAAATTGGGCAAATATAACTTGTGTATAAAAATTTACCTAATGGAAAAACCACAATTTCTCCAAAAGTCTCATTTTTCGATTAAAAGTTTTTGCGCTGACGGGGTGGTTTTTCGGGCATAGCGCAAATGGTATATCACTCACAATTGCCATGGAAAGACCTTTTTCACAACTAAAGTCAGGTGAATTAGAAAAACAGATGTTGACATACGTTACAACAAGTGAAGAGGAAGAAGAAACATGTCGCGGTATGTGTGGACACACCAGGAAACCCAATCATTTTTTAATTTTGTACGAGATAGAGGGGTAATATATAATAATAATGAATATATCTGTAAGTTAACACCATATTTACGTTCATTGCCATATTTATGGAATGACTTCTCGTGTCATCTTGTGTTAATAAATAAACAAATCATCGCATAAGTGATTTAATGGAAAAAATGATTTTATGCACTTCTGTTTTTTCAAATATTTAGTAAATATCGGTAAAGTTTTGCGCAGATGTCCAATGGAAAAGCGACTAGTGATGAGTCCGACATTTCACACATTTGCTAAGGTGCTGAAATGTGACACACAGAACATGAGAGTACATTGTACTGTGTATTACTGTATTATGCAGATAAAACACTGGTGAGAAAAATGATTACAGCCATCGATTATGAAGTAGGATAAGCAGGATTATGTTATGAGAAAACTGAAAGTGAGCATTTCTGAAAAAAACCCAAAAACTGTACTCTCAGTAAAGGACTAAATTAAAATTCACTTACATTTAACATGAGCTGTCAGTCCTTTGCTAAAAGATGACACCACCCTGTTGTCTTGTCTCCTGTAGACAGCAGTGCAGGAGAACCTCTGTCTGTGGTGGAGGTGAGAGGCAGTAAAATTCAGAACAGACTTTATGACTTTAGTTTTGTCCTGATTTTCCATCAGTGTCTCCTGACTGGTTCCCAGACTGGGGGTCCACGTCACAGTCGGACGAAGAGATGGACAGGGAGCTGGAGCAGAGCACTGCAGACTCACTGAGGCCCCCTCCTCCACCTCCAGTTCAGACGGAGACAGAGTCGGTTTAAGAGGATCAGCTGGTGGGAAATCACATATAGACCAGTCACCAAACAAACACTACTTTAAATATATATTATGTCCAAAATAAATGAACAAAACCACAAAGATAAATGGAACACAAATGTTTTAGAGGCTGAATTAAAAACATACCTTTGACATTAATATTCACATGTGAATAAAAAGTATATTTCAGTGCATTCTTGCATTCCAGTCTGAGAAAATATGTACCTGTGTCTGCAATTTGTATATTATTCATAGTTGAGGTGCAGATTTTGTTTTTTAAGTCTCCTGTAGTTGCTTTTGTGGTAAATCTTGATGTGACGTCAGATACAGAATCATTATTGTGTCCTTTTTTCCATTTTGCTACACATGTATTATCTAAGTTTGTTCTATGTTTGTCTGGTATTTCAAAGGAACAGGGTATGGTCACACAGGATCCAGCTACAGCCTCTATTGTCTTTGGAAAAAAGATCTGAAAGTCTGCACTTAAGACACCTGAAACACAAAACAGTGAAAAGACAATTACAAACTGCAAAATGTAAGTCTTGGATCTAAAGCATCACTCAACAGATCTAAAAAAAAATCATTCAACAATATTTTTGGACATATCTTTTAATTTCATGAATATCCTTAAACTCCGAATGCAAAACTCAAACATCTGGGGGTACCTAAGTTTACGGCACTGAAGACACCTGAAACACAAAACAGTGAAAAGACAATTACAAACTGCAAAATGTAAGTCTAGGATCAAAAGCATCACTCAGCAGATTACAAAAAACATCACTCAACAATATGTACAGGGTGGGGAAGCAAAATTTACAATGAACATGTAGTTGTTTTTTCTCAGCAGGCACTATGTCAATTGTTTTGAAACCAAACATATATTGATGTCATAATCATACCTAACACTATTATCCATACCTTTTCAGAAACTTTTGCCCATATGAGTAATCAGGAAAGCAATTGTCAAAGAGTGTGTGATTTGCTGAATGCACTCGTCACACCAAAGGAGATTTCAAAAATAGTTGGAGTGTCCATAAAGACTGTTTATAATGGAAAGAAGAGAATGACTATGAGCAAAACTATTACGAGAAAGTCTGGAAGATACTATTAAAGAAGAATGGGAGAAGTTGTCACCCGAATATTTGGGGAACACTTGCGCAAGTTTCAGGAAGCGTGTGAAGGCAGTTATTGAGAAAGAAGGAGGACATATAGAATAAAAACATTGTCTATTATGTACATTTTCTTGTGTCAAATAAATTCTCATGACTTTCAATAAACTAATTGGTCATACACTGTCTTTCAATCCCTGCCTCAAAATATTGTAAATTTTGCTTCCCCACCCTGTATGTGTGTGTGTATCTATCTATCTATCTATCTATCTATCTATCTATCTATCTATCTATCTATCTATCTATCTATATACATATACATATATATATATATATATATATATATATATATATATATATATATATATATATATATACATTGACATATCTTTTAATATCATGACAATCCTTAAACTCCGAATGCAAAGCTAAAAACATATGCAGGTAACTTAGTTTACGGTTCTGCTTGATCTCTTCTATACTCTTCTATAGTTTCAGATGTGAAGCTGGACCTGAACTTACCATGCAGCAGACAGATAGTGAGGAGGATATTCAGAGCTCCAGCCATCTGTGCTTGTAAAAAAGAATGTGGTTACTGATGAAATCTGTTATATCAGTGTAACAAATATCAATCAATTGCATATTTTTATCTCAGAACTTTTCGGTGAAAAGACTTTTTACTCATACATTACATAGTACATGATATATACATGAAAAACAGGAATGGTGGCAAATATAAGTATAATGTATATTGAAGTGTTTAAAATGTGTTCATCTGTCCAATATAGATATATATTTTTTTACTTTAATCATTGCAAATGTATGATCCATGGTAAGTAGGGGTGTCAAAGTCCTTTTTTCCAGGGGCGGCATTCAGCCCTGCTGGATCTTCAGTGGGCCGGACCAGTAAAGTAATAGCATCATTACTTATAAATAATGACAACTTTTTCTCTTTGTTTTAGTGTAATAAAAAAACATTAAATTATGAAAGTATTTACATTTACAAACTATCCTTTAACAAAAAACTTTTGAATAACCTGAAAAAAATTAAATTAGTAAGAAAAATTGGTGCAGTTTTAACAAAATTATCCCTCAACTTATTATTTATACAAGCGCATTACACACAATGTTCCACAAACATTTGGTAACAAGCATAATTAATTGTTAAAAATTTGAAGTTTGGAACTAAAATAAGAATGATTTCTCATTCAGTTTCTCATTTGCCCAGGTCATTGTTCTTTTCGGTAGTTCTTCAAGGTTCAACTGGACTAGTTTTGCTTCAAAAGAGTAAAACTAATCCAGTTAAACCTAGAAACTAGAAAAATGGAGTTGTCACTGTTTATAGGTTATTGTGCTATTATTTGACTTAAGATCATACTGGTCTGTATGTGGAACCTGAACTAAAATGAGTTTCACACTCTTGATTGTTGATATCTTCAGTGTAATTTTGCACTTCACATATGCATCCCAGATTGAACCTTTTGGCGGGCCGGTTTTGGCCCCCAGACCGCATGTTTGAAACCGCTGATCCAAGGAGTTTGGGGCCATGTTTATCTTAAATATATTGTATTTTGGTGTAACATTTACTGCACACAAAACACTGATTTTATTTAGCGACTTATGCTAAAATATATTGTACTGGCCTTATAGAAACTCTTCTCCTTTCCCATTTGTTAAACACATGCACAAATAAGTCTGAGACACCAAGATGACATTTGATCATTTATGTCACAGGTGTCAAACATGCAGCCTGGGGGCCAAATCCAGCACGCCAAAGGGTCCAATCTGGCCAAGAGGATGAATTTGTGAAATGTAAAAATTACACTGAAGAAATTAACAGTCAGTGGTGTTAAAATCATTTTATTTCAGGTTCCATACATACACATATAAAACAATTAGATCTCAGTTGAGTCAGACCAGAAAATACTGTCATAATAACCTTTAAATAATGAAAACTGCAGATTTTATCTTTGTTTTAGTGTAAAAAAAAAAAAAAAATTACATGAAAATGTTTACATTAACAAACTATCCTTTTACAAAAAATTGGAATAACCTGAAGAAATATGAACAACCTGAAATGTCTTGAGAAAAGTAAATGCAATTTTAACAATATTATACCTGTCACTAAATGTTTTGCGTATTTGTAATTGTAATGTACATTGTAACGCACACGTTTAAAGGATAAACTGATGCAGAATATTGTGAAAACTGCACTTGTTTTCCTTAAGACATGTCAAGTTGTTCACGTTATTCAGATCTTTAAAGAAACATTGTAGATATAAACATTATTATAATGTAATTTTTCTATTTTCACTGGTATTATTTTACTGGTCCAGCCCACTTGAGATCATATTGGGGTGAATGTGGCCCCTGAACTAAAATGAGTTTGACACCCCTGATTCATGTGAATGGTGTGAAACTGTTACTGAAGTAACATCCATTGCCTTAAGCACAAATGAGTACAAAACTCTTGACACGGATGGCAAAACATTACCAGACATTAGCTCTCACAATTATATAAACTTAGCATTAGCCATTTGGGACGGCCATGGCTCAGGAGAAAGAGAAGCTGGTGGTTCGAATCCCGCTCCATCCTAGTCATGTGCCGTTGTGTCTTTGGGCAAGACACTTCCCCCACCTTGGCTCCAGTGTCACTCACACTGGTGTATGAATGCAAATGAATGTTTGGTGGTGGTCGGAGGGGCTGTTTGGTGCAAATTGGCAGCCACACTTGAAATGTAGTTTACCACCACCAGAGTGTGAATGTGAGAGTGAATGAATAACGGATCAATAATGTAAAAGTGCTTTGGGGGCCTTGAAAAGTGCAATAGAAATTCAATCCATTATAAATAATAGTGGACAACTCAAACCAATAAACTAATATAAAGTAAATCAACTTAGACAAATGCATTCATCTGCTACTTATCTTAATTTCTATATGCTTATACTCACAGGAAATGCTGTTATGAACCAAAAAAGGGAGCAACACATTGCACACTGGTTGTGTGTGTGCATGCAGCGACATATACTAAATAACTGAACTACATAGCCAGAACATATATAATCATACTTTAACTTAGTTTAGTTTAGTTAAGTTTCGACACAAACATAAAAAATAGGACAAAAAACAAAACAAGACAAAAAACAAAACAAAACAGAAAATGGAACAGAACAACTGTTGTGCCTGAAAGGGAGTCAGAAGAAGCCACTGTATATCTAGTCCTACCCCTGTTTTCAGTCCTCAGAGTGTTAGTGCCTAATCACATAATATACAACATAAGATTGTGATTATGTATTCTACCTTAACCCATGAAGGCCCAGTACTACTTTTGTGGCAGTTCCCAAATCATTTCTTTGTCTAATTTTAACCTTTCTTAAGTGATTTATCACGATTTATTATAATATTATCCTCTGTATTTTGCATTTTTAAGTGAAAATCAGGTATATTCCTATATTTAATTTACTGATCCCGTAGATGTTCATAAAAGCTCAGATTAAAGTTGATGGTTATTATATCAGAAACAGAGAAAACTAGAAGCACTTGGAGAGCGCAGACCTCCACCAAGGCAGATCAGTGGACCCCCCACCCCCAATCACCACCAAAATTTAATCATTTGTTCTTTGTGCCAGTATCAGCATTTCCTGAAATTTTCATCCGAATCCGTCAATAACTTTTTGAGTTATCTTGCACACAGACAGACAGACAAACAGACCGACAGACAAACCAACGCCAACAAAAACATAACCTCCTTGGGGGAGGTAATTAAAGAAAAAGTGACTCTTTCAGTAAAATCTATCATTAACCGAACATAAAACAAGTGTCTCCATCCACTGTCATTGACCCAACTCCATGGGTTTTACTGGTGAATCTATGTTGTAGAAGATGACTGTGAACTACGGAGCCTCTGAACGTCCAAATGGGTCATATCTGATGACCATGAAAAGATGACAAATTGTATTTTACACCAATTATTTGCATGTATTGATAGGATTAGTGGATCAACAGGTATTAAACAGTTTATATCACTAAATTATTTTGGTTGCTGGTGGATGTTTGGGTCTTTATGGGTTAAGAGCAGTTTTGAGAAATATTTTAAGTACTTATTAGTCAAAATCTACCTTTCACTCATAACTAACAAATCTACAAAGGATTCACAGCTTTAAATCATCTTTAGTTATTAGAATATCAGAAAAAAAACAGCCACTATAAGTTTATAAAATCACCTTTTTCAATTTTACCAAGGATCCTTTACACTACATGATATCATTGTACAATACTCTAACGGTGTTATAGCTCCAAATAAAAATTTTAAAAAATGAAAAAAACAGATAAAATCATACTATGAAATGTTGCATAGAAATAATATTATAATAGTAGTAATAGTAATAACAATAGTAATTTAATGACTTACCTTTTTTAATTCAGCCTCCTCTGTGCGATGACTCTGAAAACTGCAAAAATAAGGAACTCAAGGTGTGAGTTCCTAGAAACGGTTTGAAACACCAGCACTGCCTATTCTCACTAGTAACTCTCCAACACATTTTACACTGCAAAATACAAATGTTTATTTTTCTGCATCCAAAGCATTTTTTTGAGTATGTGTGATCTGTGACTTTTGAAACAGGTTAATCATTTGCTTACTGTTCATTCTGGAGCCCTGAAAGCATCTGCATCTCACTTAAGTCCACTTCACGACCCAGCAAACATTATCCAGTTACATAAGGACAAGAAAATTAAAACTACTCTGATTGGCAACAGGGTGAACCTTTCATCCTCATGGTTCCTGTTCTCCCAAAGTTTCCACATACACAGTCATTTTGCCCTGTGGCCAAGATGTAAATACACTTAAAAACAACATCAATACATATTTACATGAACAACAAGACACAGGACGAGAATTATGTCATAATTAAAACATTATTTTTGAGGCATTTTTGTCAAATGTTAAATTTTAACACTCTCCTGCACCTCTTTCTCCTTCGGTGTGGTGCTTCTGCACCCCCTACAGACTACCAGTGTCTAGATAATATGTAATAGTATGGTAATGGTATAGTACATACAGTATATGGTATAGTAGATAATGTGCTGTTTTTAAAATCCATTATTATTCACAAACCACGAATTGCCAAAAAGTTTTACAGACATGTTTCTCATTATAATGATGTTAACAAATAAATGAGAAACACATTTATTAGAATTTTGTAATATTCACTCAGATGTGGTCTTTGGTCTTCTTTGTCTAAGAATCAGACAAGACCATTTAGAAATTAATTAAGCCCAAGATCTTCAAAAAGTTGTCTTGAGACTGCACCAAGACTAGACCTGTAATGGTACACATACCAAGCCAAACTGTTTCAGTACACACCTGTTCGGTACACAGCTGTACCGAAACGACACAGTATGTTGAGAAAAAGAAAAAGGAACGAAAGACGCCGTTTGATGCGGTACTTTAAATCCGCGCAAGTTCCACACTGACATATTGAAGGAGCGCACATTGACTCGAAATATGAAATAGCAGCTGATATAAAGTTAAAACAAAAAAAAAAAACAAATATGATGTGAACCTGGAGGGAAGAGATTGAAGACCCTCAAAAAAAAGAAAACAAAAACATCCGTCCCCTCTGTGTTTCTGATAAATCACACCCTGCACACACACGTACACACACGCACACACACACACACACACACACACACACACACACACACACACACACACACACACACACACACACACACACACACACACACACACAAATACACAAAATGGCCTAAACAGTTTATCTGTCCTAAAATAAATAATTAGGTTAATTTTATTGTCAGTGTTGCTCTTCAGTTTGTTAAAAGAGAATATGAGTTTGCCCTTTTGTTAATGTTTCACTTCATGTAGAATTTTGTTGTTATTTTTCTGCAGAATGTGAACTGACAACTGTGATTTGATTTGTGTTGTTTGTTCAAAACTAGCTTTCAGGGAAAAGTGCAATGCTAATGTTTAAAATAGGTTTAGTACTATTTTATTTATTTTATTTTCTATTTGATTTAGAGCAGCAGAATTATATTACTCCTGTTTTTCTATATTCTATTCTATGGGAGTGTATTGCATTCACACAAAAAAATAAATTCGGCTCTGTTTTTCTGAATTAACAACATAATTTAAATTGGGGGAAAAATGTTCAAATATTCATAATAAATGCATTAAAGACATTTTGAGAGGTTTTCTTTCTTCCTGTACTGAACCGAAAAAAAAAAAAAAACTGAACTGTGGCTTTCAAAACCAAAAACATACCAAACCGAAAATTTTGTGTACCGTTACAGGCCTAGACCATTTATGAGTCCTGTCAGTTGTGCTTCACTCATTGCACCATCTTTCCTACCTAGGCTGTTATTTAAAAAAACATCACATCCACTCTCTGTGGACATTTATTCACCTCAAAGACAACTGCTGTTTCAGTGTTGACAAGAGAATCAGCTGGTGGGGCTGTATCATACCATATCAATCCAACTGTTGTGCAACAATCTATAAAACTTGGTTGTCATAATCCTTCTTTCTGTGCATCTGGTCCAGTCTTGGTCTCATTTTGGTATCTGTGTCTTGATTTGGTCTCAACTCAAAACAGAAAATTTTGAAAAAGACCCAGTGCTACTTCTATGGCAATTCTCAAATGGGTTTTTCTCTCTATTTAACCTTTCATAAATGATTTATCATCATTTATTATAATATTATCCTCTGTATTTTCTACTTTTTCAGTAAAAATAATGTATTTCTCTATATTTGGTTCACTGATCATGTAGATGTTCATAAAAACTCAGATTAACCCATTAAGACCCAAACATCCACCTTTAACCTAAAGCATCTACTGATCTAAACAGTTGAATACCTGTTGATCCACTAATCCTATCAATCCATATAAATAATTGGTGTAAAATACAGTTTTTCATCTTTTCATGGTCATCAGATATGACCCATTTGGACGCTCAGAGGCTCTGTAGTTACCGTGGAAACACTGTCATCTTCTACAACATTGATTCACCAGTAAAACCCATGGAGTTGGATCAATGACAGTGGATGAAGATGCTTGGTTTATGTTCAGTTAATGCGAAATTGGACTGAAAAACACTTTTTCTTCAGTTTTTGCTGTTTGTGATAGAATAAGCATCAACTTCACTTTGAGCTACATGATCAGTAAATCAAATATAGGAAAATACCTGCTTTTCACTGGAAAAAACACAAAATAGGGAAAATAATATTACAATAAATGGCAATAAATCGCTTAAGGAACTTTAAATATAGAGGAAAAATTCATTTAGGAACTGACACAAAAGTAGCACTGGGTCTTTATGGGTTAAAGTTGATGATTATTATATCAGAAACAGAAATATCTGAAGAAAAAGTGACTTTTTAGTAAAATCTATCATTAACTGAACATAAACCAAGTGTGTCCATCCACTGTCATTGATCCAACTCCATGGGTTTTACAAGTGAATCAATGTTGTAGAAGATAACTGTGTTTCCATGGTAACTACAGAGCCTCTGAATGTCCAAATGGGTTATATCTGATGACTATGAAAAGATGACAAACTGCATTTTACACCATTTATTTACATGTATTGATAGGATTAGTGGATCAACAAGTATTAAACAGTTTAGATCAGCAGACGATTTTGTTTGATGGTGGATGTTTGGGTCTCTGTGGGTTCATGTGGTCTTGACTACAACACTAGAAATCCTTTTACATACTGTGAAAGTCTGGGACATTGTATTATTGTTGGTTCACATGTTGTCAATAAAAGTGCAGGTGATACATGTATGTTTTCCCCATGTTACATCTTAAACATTTAATATATTTGGCTTTGTAGATTTTTATCCTGTAAAAGATGAATGCACCTTCTGTTGAATCTTTACCCCCTCACATTCTCACACCTGTGTTTATCTTCTCTCTATTATATCTGTAGAAGCCTTCAGCAGCTCCACTATGTTGTTTTGGAGTTCCTTGGCTTTTTCTGCATTTTCTCCCCTTGCCGCCTCTCCTGCCACCTGCAGCCCTTTGAGCACTGACTGCAGGGCATCAGCGTTCTTCACCGACTCCATCTGGTCCCGGTCAGCCCGAATCTCCTCCACCCAGTCCAGGTAGGCCTGAAGTAACCCGATGTCATCCACGAAGTTTGAAATAATCCGGAGCCCTGGTCGACGTTGCTGCAGGTGCCTCAGACGTCTCCTGCCCTCCTCTCCAATGTCATTTCCAACAATACTGAGGGAAAGGAAAAGAATCAGCGTTCATGTTAAATGGGACCAGATGTTGACTCACACTAGATGGCAGTGTTTTCCCATCAACAACACTGAGTGAAGTCTTGTGGAAGTCTCCTAAACCCCCGTCTATTTCATTTTGTCTTAAGGATGTTATGTTTTTTCTTAAATTAGAAAAGATTAGACTCTCACTACAAGGCTCCTCAACTAATTTTTTTAAATAAATGGCCATATTTTTTAGATTACTTTCAATATTTACAAACACTGCCTTCAGATTGATCTCTCACACCTCCACCCTACCCTATTTTATTATTGTTTAGGTGTTGTTGATTTTTGTCGTAATTTTTTTTGTCTACCAATTATTGTCACATTTGATATATCTATGTAATGTCTAATATTTTAAAGTAAGCACATGTATCTACAAACTATGACTTTTTTAAAATTATTATTATTATTTTTATTTATTTATTTTTATTTTCTTCTATTTCCATTAGCTCAGTTAATATTCTTGTACATCACACATTTGATACTGCTTGTACTTATTTGATTTTCTACTGCTCAGAGACTATGTTATGGTGTTCTTGTTTCTGCTGTTGCCCCTTCTCGGAGAGCCTTGGGGTTGGTTTGGGCATGGGGGAAAATGATATAAAAGGCAATGTATAATGAATGCACTGTAATTCTGCTCCTTTGTATGTACTGTTATAGTGCTAAAAAAAAGATAAATTAAAAAAAAAAAAAAAACACTGAGTGAACTCTGTCTCTTACGTCAGTGTCTTCAGAGATGTGTTCTTGCTGAGGGAGTTGACAATGTTTTCTGTTCCTCTCTCCGTGATGCCGGTGATGTCCAGATAGAGTTCCTCCACAGTGGTGTTATGTTCCAGAGCATTCCACAGCTCCAAAACTCCCTCAGGACCCAAGTTATTGCCACACATACTGAATACATGGGAAGAGAAGGTTGTGTTGAACATGCAGGTACTGGCAAGCATTAAGAGTTGAATCATGGATTAATTCAAAGGTGTCAAACTCATTTTAGTTCAGGTGCCACATTCAGCCCATTATAATCTCAAATGGGAAACAGTAAGAAAAGTAAAATTACATCATCCCATAAAGACCCAAACAGCCGCTGGCAAACAAAATCATCTACTGATCTAAAATAGCTAATAACTTTGGATCCATTAAACTTATCAGTACGTGTAAATAGTTAGTATAAAATACAGTTTGTCATCTTTTCATGGTCATCGGACATGACTCATTTGGACGTTCAGAGGCTTCATAGCAACTGTGGAAACACCGTCATCTTCCACAACATTCTTTCACCAGTAAAACACACAGAGTTGGGTCAATGACAGTGGATGGAAACACTGGGTTTATGTTCAGTTAATGAGAAATTTGCTGAAAAGTAACTTTTTCTTCAGTTTTCTCTGTTTTTACCTCCGCCAAGGAGGTTATGTTTTTGCCAGGGTTTGTTTGTTTGTTTGTCTGTTTGTCTGTCCGTTAGTGTGCAACATAACTCAAAAAGTTATGGACAGATTTGGATGAAATTTTCAGGGTTTGTTGGAAATGGGATAAGGAAGAAATGATTAAATTTTGGTGGTGATTGGGGGAGGGGGGGCCCACGGGGGGGCCCACTGTGGTACTGTTTATCTTTCAAATGTTCATTGTGGTCATAAGTCATAGTTTGAGTTCTTGTTTGTTCAGTATTAATTGTCAGCCTTGTAAATCCAAGCTGGACTGACTGTACATATCCTGACCAAGGAAAATCAAATTCTTACTTTGTGCAGTAATCTACACCTGGCTTTACTGCTTCCATCCATAATAATATACTTTATATAGACTAAATGTTGTCTAAAATTAATGTTTATTTGCAACATAGTATAGCAAACTATTACATGATCCAAAACAAATTAGTTTTAGCAAAAACAATTTCTCCATTTTGAATGTCTGGGGTCGCCAGAAATTTGTGATGTTAAAATGGGATCAAGAGCCAATAAAGGTTGGGAACTACTGTTTTATCTTCACAACATACAGTGACCTTGTTGACGTTTTTAAACTGATGAACATTGTGTTATTGAAAGCGCAGGAAATTATTTATCTCTCAACCACCAACTGCTGATCTTTTTTTTTTTTTTTTTTGAGGTTAGATTCCATGTGTATGGTGGAAAGGGTGGGCCTTCACCTCTTTATTATTTTTGGGGAGATATTAGAGCCATTTTGCCAAGCCATCATGTCTGCTGTAGCTGACTAACCCATAATTTAGCCTTTTATTAAGGAAAACAGCAACCCACAGGTTTCTCCCCTCTTTATCAGACCCTGACAACTTTCAAATCCATTTAATTTTAACTGGATGTCCATACTGATTAAAGTCTATTTTGTTTTGGTTTAAATATACAATATTAATCCAGTGTGAGTTTATAATTCCCTGACTTTAAACTTTTTTTGTTTGTTTGTTTGCCAATTTGTATTTTCAGATTACACTAATCTTTACCAGTGTAATCTAGTCGTGTCAAAAGAGTGATCACAAGGTCTTGGGGGTGGAGGGGTCTACACGCAGAGTGTGACATTTAATTTGTTATCTATACCTTTTATAATGTCTTTATAATTGGAAGATTGTAATTAACTGTAAGACAATTATATAAGTTCAGGGGCTCTCATTGTGTCTAAATGTTAATGAAATTATTTGTGTCTTTGTGATTAATCTGTAATGACTCACAATAGTTTCTTCACTTGGCACTCATTGGATTTCAGAACTGCAGATTCTAAAAGGGCTGCTTGCTTGTCCAGGCAGTTGTATCGCAAACTGAAAGAGAACAGACAAAAATGTACTCTTTTATGCAATGTATTTTAACCTGATTTACAAATGCACTGTTCACTTTCTGCTTTGTAAGGAAGTAGCACACTGTCTGGAAAGGCTGCGAGTCACACAAAAGAAAAAAACACACAAACACAGACAGACCACCACTACACAAACTATAACACAAAAACCATGGACAACTGAGAATTTTCATTTGATGTACATCAATTCCATATGTCATTTGACTTCTTGATGAAACCAGTGTAAACACCAAAACTATGAAGGTAGATTTGTTTCTTTATTATTCAAACAAAAAAAAGTTGATGTCTACAGTCCACAGCCGGGGGCTTCTCTGAATCTAATGCCAGTGTCTCGACATTCGCCTGCTGTCTCACCTGTATCACCACAGCACCTTATTATGGAAATGGATGGATCTTACACTGTTTATGTTATTTACATCCCATAAAACTGCATTTTTCCCCTCAGTGTACATTTGAAAAGACATCTAATGTTGTCTGTGGAATAGAAATGCTGTCATTTGAAAAGTTTGTGTGTATCATTAGGATGGAGATGGAAATGGATTTTCACTGCATACATGCACTTTGCCAAATGGGTACTTCCTCGTTCTAAACAGACATGCCTATGCTAAACGTCATTGGTGTAGACACTTGTCACTCAAATATGTCTGACCAATGGGGAAGCATCCACCCACTGTGGGAGGTTTGTGTCAAAATGTTTCAATCAAAAAAAACAATTTCAAAATTTTTTTCACTTCAAAGAAAAGACATGTTCAAATGCCATTTTATGGGTCTCAAATATTTGTTTGCATTCAGACACATTTTTCTTTGATTAAAAATGGTTTTTTGTTTTTTTGTTTTTTTTTATTAAAGTGAAGTTTTTTTTTTATTGAATTTTTTTATTGAAGTGAAATTTTTATTATTTTTTTTTAATAGAAATTATATTGTTTGGGACTGAATAATAGAGACACAAATATCCTACCCATATATGGCCCAAATACAAAAAGAAGTCTTTCATCAAAATAATTATTTTCAATCAAAAAATAACTCACTTCAATAAAAAAAAACCCTTTTCAATCAAAGAAAAAAGTGTTCAAATGCAATTTTTATGGTCTCAAATATTTTTTTTTTTGCATTAAAACCCTTTTTTTTTTTTAACAACTTTTTTGATTGAATGATAAAGTAATAAATCAACCTTCATACAAAACAACCATAATAGTGGCATCATAACTCCATCCATCCATCCATCCATTATCCACCGCTTATCCGGGGCCGGGTAGCGGGGGTAACAGTCTAACCAGGGATGCCCAGACTTCCCTCTCCCCAGACACCTCCTCCAGCTCTTCCAGGGGGACCCCGAGGCGTTCCCAGGCCAGCCGAGAGACATAGTCTCTCCAACGTGTCCTGGGTCTTCCCCGAGGTCTCCTCCCGGTGGGACATGCCCGGAACACCTCACCAGGGAGGTGTCCAGGAGGCATCCGAAACAGATGCCCGAGCCACCTCAGCTGGCCCCTCTCGACGCGGAGGAGCAGCGGCTCTACTCCGAGCTCCTCCCTGGTGACTGAGCTCCTCACCCTATCCCTAAGGGTGCGCCCAGCCACCCTGCGGAGGAAACTCATTTCGACCGCTTGTATCCGGGATCTTGTCCTTTCGGTCATGACCCAAAGCTCATGACCATAGGTGAGGATAGGAACGTAGATTGAATCGTAGACTGAGCCTCTCGGCTCAGCTCCTTCTTCACATCATAACTCACGCAGAGGAAAAATGTTACCGTCGTATATTTCAGACCCACATAATCTCAACAAGATTTGTGGTGGTTTGGCTAGAAAATGATTACAATTTGTGAGTCTTTGATGAATTCACACCTTTTCTGTACTACACCAAATCCTGATATCTACCTAAATGTATATGCCACTATCTAGAAATGTTTTTGAGGCATAAACATTATATGTAGCCATGTTTTCCAGAAATGTACAATAACACAATTTAATCTGGTGACTGGATTGAATATGGATTGACCAGCAAATTAAAACTTCTAGTGTTTATTACCCACTAGCCAATTAAGTTTCAACATATTCTATGCTGCTGTTAAGAATAATTTACTTACTAAAGCGATTCGCAGCGATGCAGGATTGGCCCCAGTCTCTTGAGTCCTCTGTTGCCTATGTTGGAGTAACCCAGGTTGAGCTCCTGCAGTTTGTGAGGGGAGAACTGCAGTACGTAATGCATTGCTGCACAGTCCACCACACTCAGCTTCATTTTAAACAGGTTGAGTTGCTTGATTTCTGGCGCTACGATCCTAGTGGCGTCCTCCATGTGGAACTCCATAAGGCAGTGAAGAAGGTTCAGGGCCACCTGATTTTCTAGCTTTCTACCCTTAAACTGGTCTTGGAACCATAAACCAAGCTTTGCAGGGATGTCCTCCCCTTTTTCCATTGGAGAACGTACAAGCCCATCCAACTGACCTGCCAAATGTGCTCGGAGCATTCCCATGAAGAAGCGCGTGAACATTTGGAGGCCCTCCAGCTTGTCCATGTTGAGATCTATGTTTCGCAATGGCACAGCAGTGGAGGATTGTGATTGTGAACCAAAGCACCAGAAGTCCAAAGCCTGAATTATTTCTTCCTGGCTAAAAACATTGATTGCGCAATAAAGGGCAGCCAGATGTTCTTGGACAGTTAAGTGGAAAAAAGAAAACATCTCCACTGTCTCCTCTTTGAAAGGTTGAAGGACATGAGAGAGGAAGGTGCTCTGGACATCTGCAGGTATAACACCGTACTTCTTCAAATCTGCTTTGGTGAAAATGATCTTTTTCTTTAGAAGGTTTTCATATGCCAGTTTACCCAAGTTTGTGAGCTGCTGTTTGGCCAGAGACAGAACCTCAGCTCTTGGTGTGTCTCTGTCTGCGCTACCCTTCAATGCATGGTGTTTAACAGCTGTGAACAGGTAGCAGAAGTAAACCTCGCTGACTGTTCTGGGTGGATTTAGCTCCAGAGACTTTGCATTGCCATCATCTTGGGGGTTTGTCGAGAAGAACTCAGCCATGGCAGTACAAATGATGTAGCAATAAAGTGGAATAAAGGACAACACAAAGAGATTGTCGTTGTTCAAGATGTAATCATAGACTTTTTCAGCAACTTTACCATCTTTGTAGAACTTGGAGGTGTATTCCTTCACCTGTTTCTCTTCAAAGCCCAGAACCACACAACATCTCTGGAAGAAGCGCTTTGGAGCTTCAGTCGATGGTCTTGATGTGAGAATGACCGACGCCTCTGGGAGGAGACTTCCCTTGATCAAAGCCACCATCAGCTCTGACACTGGCACCTTTGAACTGATGTCAATGTCCTTGTCAGGGCTGTTCCAGTCAAGGGGGAACTTGAACTCATCTAATCCATCCAAGATGAAGAGCAAAGAGTTTGGTGATGTGAAAAGTTCAGGGAGAACTTCTTTCAGGTACCGAAACCGCTCTCCAAGCAGCTCCAATAAACTGACTGGTGCTTCAACCAGATTGAGCTCTCTAAAGCGCAGGTCAAAAACACAGTCAAACTCACGCATATTCTTTCCAATTGCCCACTCATAGACCAGCCTCTGAACTGCTACACTCTTCCCAATGCCAGCGATTCCCTTTACCTTCACTCTTTTGGGGGGCCTTCCTGATGGTTCTTGGGGGCTCAGTAGATGGCACGGTTTTATCCGTTGACAAGCCTGATGAACATAGATCCTGGCCCTTCTGCTCGCCAGGTCAAAGTACTCATGCTGGTTGTTGTCAATTAAGTCACTGTCTTCTGTCACAAAAAGGTCAGTGTAGCGGATCTCAATGTGAGAGGCTGAGTTTGAAGCTGCTTCCTCCCCCTCTGCGTAACACTTCATCTGCTCTGTACGTTTTAATAGGGTTGTTTTATGAGCAGAAATTGGAACTGCACATAAAGAAGAAGCCAAACATGATATAATGTTAGGAAATGTTACTGAGATTGAAAAATTTGTTCATAAAATCATAACTGATCTGTGCAATACCTCGAAGGGTGGATGATTTCACACTCTTCCTGAGTTTCAGTTCTTTTTTGGCTGCATAACAATAGTGCAATTTAATTAATTTAAGACATGGAAACAACATGAGGAAAATTACATTAATATTCAGTATTGCAAATTATTTTCATGACTAAAAAGCCTACCTTTGGTTTCAGCAGGTAGGGTGAATCCCATACTCTTTCCTCCAAACAATTTAGCAAAGGCACCTTTAGGTTTCTTTTCTGTGGATAACATTGTTTCAACATCAACATTTGTAATAGTTCAGAATGATTTTCAGTTAACTCATAAGGACCCAATGTGACTTTTGTGGCAGTTACCAAATAAATTTTTCTCTTTATTTAATCTTTCCTAAGGGATTTATCACCATTTGTTATAATACTATCCTCTCGATTTTGCATTTTTCCAGCGGAAATCACTTATTTTCCTATGCTTAATTGACTAATCATGTAGATGTTCATAAAAGCTCAGAGTAAAGTCAAAGAAAACAACTGAAGAAATAGTGACTTTTTCTGTAAAATATATCATTAACTGAACATAAACCCAGAATATACTGGTGAATCAATGTTGTAGAAGATGACAGTGTTTCCACTTTCAATAAAATCAATCAAATTTTTTTTATATAGAGCCAAATCATAACAAAAGTTATCTCATGACACTTCACATGTAGAGTTGGTAGAAATCAAACTCTCAAGCCAATTTACAGAAAACCAACAGAATCCTCCAGGAGGGAACACTTCACATTCACCTTCACCACGGAGCCTCTGAACGTCCAAATGGGTCATATCTGATGACCATGAAAGATGACAAACTGTATTTTTTTTACCAATTATTTGCATGTATTGATAGGATTAGTGGATCAACAGATGCTTTTGGTTGACAGTGGATGTTTGGGTCTTTATGGGTTAATAATCTGTCTATTTTCAAGATGAGATATTGTGTTTTTATTGGCACCTCACAATTTGTAGAGGAGCATTTTCTTGACACCAGACGGTCAGGTTGGCAAATATTGACTCCCGGTGTTTACTTCTTTTTTTATCATGAACTAATCAAACTCACCTTCTACTTTCACTGGTGCAGGCTGTGGTTTTCTGCTGGTATCATTCCTGCAATGTGTCTCCACCCACACCTGCAGGTCCCTTCCATAATAATCCTGCACCTCCCTCAACACCTCCAAGAACTTTTGGCTGCTTTCTTCAGATGCGCAGACTGTCTCTAAAGCCTGGGCCACAGCGTTGGAGGGTGCCCTCTCCAGCAGAGACAGGTACAGACCAGAGGAAAGCACCTCAGCATCACGTAGCCAACGCAGCAGGGGCGCCGGGTGGTCACGAGTCCAGGCCAGCAGCAAGTCTCTCTGGGACTTGAGCAACTGCTGGGTTGAGTTCATGGCTTCTTAAAAGACTGGAAAGATAAAAAACAATATGATATATGATTCTCATGGTGAGGTTTTTCAAGATCCCACAATTAACTTTTAAGTCCTCATGTCTACAATGAGCGAACAGCATAGAAAACAACCTTGGATCAATGCCCTGTACATTTTTCAGTTTAAAAACTTACCTGTATTAGATATTAAAGCATTACATTCTGTCCTGGGTTCTCTGTGATCTTTAGCCTTTGCAGACGTGAGACTTGGCAGAAAAACTGTTGTGTCCTGTCTTATAAACCAAGATGGGGGTGGAGTTCCGTGACTTAGACAGTAATTCAAAACAAGCGTTCAAAGGGTCCATAGTTCAGAAAGTTCAAGTCTTTGTCCCTGCCCGAAACTACTCCGCTTTGTTTGATCTTGCAGAAACAGGGCATTAAGTAAATCTTAATAATAAAAGGAAAATATTAAATGAAAAATGTTTCTATATTAGAAAAAAATGCATATCTAATCCAATCCAATGCAATATATTTATATAGCACATTTAAACAACAAGAACTTTTCCAAATGCTGCACATCATAAAAACAATAAAACAATTAAAAGAAATGCATGAAAAACAATAAATAAATACATAACACTACAACAATGCTCTAAATAAAACAATACAAATAGTTAAAAGTAATAAAATAAATAAATAAAGACAGAGGACCACACAACTCACTATTTAATCCTTTATTTTCTGTATAAAAAACAAATGCACACTAACAGTATTATATTTTCCACTTTTTTAACTTTTGCATTCAGAAGCTTTCCTGTTCATTTATCTTTTTTGCATGACTGTTGTGACCTACTTACACTTCAGTGTGTGTAGTGTCACTACAATCGCACAAATCAATAAATCAGTATCAGGTCATAAAGTTAATTATTAATCACTCAACTTTCTGTGTTTTTATCTTTCATTATCAGTCCAATCAGACTAAAGGTGTTTGATTTGGGCTGTGTATGTGTAGACACCAGCCTTGGAGGAAATAGCTACCAGCATGAGAGTGACTCATCCATTGTCATGTGCTGTCTCACATTTACTTGCTGAGGTCTTTCTTTCCCCTGGAAACACCACTTGATGTAATACCTCCATCTTTTGTTATGTAAAATAAGAGTAAAGCTGTAAATCTGTTCTATACATATTGTGACAGGGTTTTAAATTACAGTAGTATAACTCAGTAGGATAGGTTGGATTAAATAATAAACCCAAAAAAAAGGACTTTACAGTATCACAGTCAAGTACACAAAACAAGGAGGACAATGAAACCGTCCAACTTCCCCCTCTTTGCTCCTCTGTCCATCCGTCCATCTGTCTGCGCTGGGAGAACAGGGGAGCAGTCATGCATGTGGACACTGTCTTTCTTATGTGTCCTCTCATATTTGGTGAGTAATTAAGAGTTTTTATACAATCAAACTTTTTTTTTTTTGTTTTTTTGTTAAATTCAGTTTGGTCTTTTCTTTCTGCTTGGTTTAGTCAAGTTATTTTATTTTATTTTTCTATTTTGGGGAAATCAGTCTTTTTAGTTTTTATGTTGCTGTAGTGTTATTTGCTTTTAGGTTTTAGAAGGAAAGCTTTCATTTATAGAAGCTGAAAAGGATGGGATGAGAGAACGCATAACCTATTAAAAGACCTTTAACTACATTCAGTAAACTAAAAAACATGTTTTTATTGTAGTTACTCATAGTTTTTCACTGCTAGTTATAGTTTTTGTTTTTGTAAACTGTAATAACTATGGTTATCACTCAGTGACACTTTCATGATGCTTGAACAGTTTAAAACATAAAATAAAAAAGACAAAAAATTGAATAATGAATAGTAAATCTTTGTAGTTCTACCCGAGAAGACTTACCATGAAGAATGATGACCTGGGCAAGTGGGAACCTACAAAGACAATGAATAGTAAAATTTAAAAATAATGATAAGAATTCATGAGATTGACAAATAGTTGGTGTTCTGTTGTCTGCAGCTGCAGAATGTACTGTCCTGAGGGTGTACATTGTAGCTGCATGTAATCATTTGTGTTCCATGGATAATTAGAAACACCTTTATTGACTCTATGAACGTCAATGTGCTGATTTTTCTGACATGAGCTGAAAATCTGATAAGAATATTCCATGTATTATTTAATTAAATAAGATCCATGGACTAAGAAATGGTTCAGTTCCAGTGCCAAAATGCAGTGGCTGTCTTCCCTTTTCTAAAAATGGATCTATTGTGAAATATTTGCACATACTTTTTGAGACAGTGCAGGAAACAGTTCTAACTTTGTAACTGCAGAAAACAATTAGTCACAGAACTGATTTTGTCCATCTGGTTAAAAGTGTGAACCTTTATGCTTAAGAAATACTCCATTAAAAATCTTTACGCTTCATACAGGGTCCTGTCATTTCCAGAGGTGTCAAGTAACCAAGTACAAATACTTCATTGCCTTACTTAAGTAGACATTTTGGTTATCTTTACTTTACTAGAGTAATTATTTTTCAGACAACTTTTTAACTTCTACTCCTCACATTTTCACACAATTATCTGTACTTTCTATTCCTTACATTTTAAAAATAGCCTCGTTACTCCTGTTAAATTTTGGCTTGTTTTCATTCCAGCTTGTCATCGTTCAAATAAATAAAAACTATCCAGATAAATTGTGCCATCCAGATAGGGTGAATTTAACTGTGGTTGGATGAGAAGTAAAAACATATAAAATTCTGACACCCTATTGGTTTGTACATGATCCATCACACCTGACTTTGCACCATTCCAAAACATTCAACTAATCCTCATGCCTTCTGCTCCATGAAACACGTGTTAATGCTCAGTAGTCCACATATGGTTCTTTAATACGTTTGCATTGGACTAAAATGCCTTCATTTTCAATGGGCATATGCAGCTGGTAGACTAGTGCATCCCAAATGTTTCACCATTAACATTTTAATAATAATAATTCTAGGCACCCAAAGCACTTTACATTATTGATCCATTATTCATTTGTTCTCACATTCCCACTCTGGTAAACAACACCTGTTTCCACAGCTGCCCTGGGGCAGGCTGACTGAAGCGTGACTGTCTACAGCCCCTCAGACCACCACCAAACATTCATATGCTGGTGTGAGTGACACTGGAGGCAAGGAGGGTGAAGTGTCTTGCCCAGGGACACAAGAGACTGATTAGGACAGAGCGGGATTCAAACCGCCAACCCTTCGGTTACTGAAGGACCCGCTCTACCTCCTGAGCCATGGTCGTCATTATGGCCTTTAGAAAAATGGTTTTAGAGGAGGTGGGGTAGTGCACTATAGGCTCCTGTGGCACCGCCTTAGCTGTGGTCCTGATGGGATTTTTTACCCTTAGATTTACTTTTATACTTTAACCCTTTCATGCATGAATTATGAGAACCTTAATCAAGACTTTTTTCCTGAATGTTTTTATTCCTCTTTAGGCATGAAAAAAACAATGTGATGGAAATTTTTTTATGAACCTATTTTCCATGGAGTCACAAAAATGTCCACTCAGCTGGACACCATGCATTTAATTTTTGAAGCAAAGAAACATTGCATTTACTGATATACTGTGTGAAAACTATCAAATAAAACATTTTTAATGCCGCTAATCTGATGTTTTCTTACATTTTAACATACTCTAATACTGGTTATTACTCACTACTAATAATATGCCAAAAAAAGACAACTATTTTTTGTTTAAAAAAACCCTGCTAATTACAGTCTAATAACAATTAGCAATTGATTTACACTCAAACATATTACTGCAGATCAGGTTTATCAAGAACATTACAGTAATGGTATGAATTGCAGTGTTTGAGATGATGCATAAGCGTCTACTGTGTTGGTTGATATGCAAATAAAACAACAAAACCCATGAATATACAAGAGAACAGCTGGAGAATAGCTTTACACTGTAGTGGCCGCAATGCATGAAAGGGTTAAGTAGTTTTGAAACCAGTACTTTTTCTCTTTTACTTGAGTAAAAAGCTTGAGTTGATACGTGAACTTCTACAGAAGTCTGTTTAAACTCTAGTATCTACACTTCTACTTGAGAAATGAATGTGAACACTTCTGACACCTCTGGTCATTTCACTGTATTTACTGTTTTGCATTATAGTGGTCCTGTGGAGGGGGGTCCAGGCCTTGTCCCCTGTGCCCTCAGTCCCAGACCATGTCCAGGCCTTGGTGGGCTCATGTGTGGTGATCCCCTGCTCCTTTACTCCTCCTGCTCCTCATCCTCTCAGAATGAGGAAGGAGAGGGTGGATGTGAGGTTGAGGTTCAGAGGCGGAGGCCACCTCTTCCCTCTCCGCAGCACCGCTTTTAACAGCGAGGACAGAGATCAGGTGAGCCGGGATTTCCAAGGCCGGGCATCACTTTTTGGGCAAATTACAAATGGAGACTGCTCTGTGAAGATTGAACGGATCAGTCAGGATGACTCACGGACATTCGAGATCGCTCTGAAAAAAGGTGATGACTTACTTTGGGGGAAACCAAGGAGCTTTAACCTGGATGTTGTAGGTGAGTGGAGGGGTTACTATACCGCTTTTTATTTTGTAAAACCTGTTTTCTGTCTGCATTTAACATCTAAATAATTCATACAGGTTGTTGGACTTCAGGGATGGACATTATGTAACTTGGACATCAATGTTTTATCAGTGAAAGGCTCAGACTTTAGTGGCTTTGTAATGTTGGGGATGTTCCTCCAGGTCCACATTTAGGCACAATAGATGATGGGAATGCACATGAATACTGGATAGTACTTGTTATAAAGTGAAAAAATAGAGATCAGGAAGTCCGTTCAGTAGAAACATGGACTCCATGAGAAGTGCTCTATTCTCACTGTCACATGTACAAGAAATGGGTCATTCAAAAGTAATGAAAACATAATGATTCATAGTTTTGCATGATTATACAAAAACCAAAACATGCTAATGGGTATTGAATTTAATTTTTGCTCTTAAGTTCTTCTAAATCTCCTTAAATCTTACACAGTAGATCTTTTAAAGGTAGATTGCAAAGACTATATATGTTACAGATAATTCAAGCTTTCCTACAGTCAAAATGGGCTTTTGTAGATATCCATGATTACATTTTTGAAAAACATTTTTTCTTGGAAAAACTGTCATTTCCGATTATCTGAAGTCCAACTGTTACAGGTTATAACAACTGTCAGTTCCATTTTTACTAGTCATAATGCCACCTGTGGATATCTGTAATTACATTTTTTCGAATTATTCTTTGCACTTGTTTATAGCATCATCTTAATTTTAGATTTCACTGATTTCAAAGAAAGTAAATATTCATAATGTCATCCATTTCATTCATTATAAATATCCACTTTATAAAATGTGACAGAAATTAAAAGCCTAATATAAATGGATGAAAAAAAATATGTTTGTTCTGAGATGAATGCAATTCATATATATTTATGTTGAATAGTTGAAATGTTGATTTTGTCTATTCTATTCTATTCTATTCTATTCTATTCTATTCTATTCTATTCTATTCTATTCTATTCTGTGATATATTGTATTGAATGGTATGATCCTGTATTTTTGTTTTTTGAATTTTAGATGTCTTGAATTTAGTTTTGACCACTACAAAGTACACAGTTGGAGATTTGTAGAAATATACATCTTTGTTGTAACAATTATATTGAATATATTTTTAATTACTATTCTCCCTTATCACAACAAACATTTGACTTAGATAAAAGTTATGGTTATGACATTCTTAATATAGAGAATTGAGTCAAATACTATGCAAAGGTCAGCAACTGAAAAAGCTCAGACGTATGCTCCAGTCGGCATGATTTACTGCGCTACTGAAGTACAAAGGGCAAATAGTTTTTCCTTTCAAACATATAAAGCAATTAAAGAAAACCATAAACCACTCTTACACTAAACTAACAATAGTTATAAAGTTTTGCATCCTTTGTTTTCACCGTGATATGTCTTTTATACTATTTTAAGTTCATTAGTTCTTTGACCTTTTCTTTTTAGTTGTTACATCTTTTACGTTATTATTATCATCTTAAGTCAAGTCCTTCATGTTTCATCATTTTCAAATTTTACATATTTTATGTCATTTTTACCTTGTTTTATCTTTTACTGATACCTCTGCTTTACATTTTGCATGGCTTTGGCAAAGTCATCATTTATAAAGTCTTGCAGAGGACACTTCAGTTTTGATTAGAAAAATGAATTCATGTCACATTATTACAGTAAATTTTCCTTTGCATGTTGAGGACCAAATAAAACATCACTGCAATCCACTTTGGGTTCCATTCCTAAGTTTGGAAGACACAGGGTTAAACCAACAAAAAGGTCAAAGGCCTTAACTATTTAACATATGGGTCAGTATCACTATGTAGTGCCTTCTGTGTCCCCCAGCAGAATCTAACTGTCACCATGAACACATCACAAAACAAGTGGTGCCAGCTACAACAACCCCACCTCTCACACGTACTGTAGCTTATTTTGGCATGGATCCAGCTGATGTCATCATGTCTATACATGTGCTGATGTCAGCATGTCAGTTGCCTCTATATACGTGCCAAGTTTGAAGTAAATTGAAATAAAACTGATGTTTTTAAAGACATGTGAAATCTCACTCATTATAAGTAAATGGGGGAAAGAAAAGATTTTAAAAGTTCATTAAAAATTTTAACTTTAAACCTACTTTTCCCAAAATGTAATTGCATTTATTCTAGGTCACTGGCAATATATAAACTAAATTTGGTATGAATTCAAACCAGTAGTTTTGCTGATAGAGTGTTAACAAACAAACAAAGAAAAAAATTGAACCAAAAACAATACCCCTTGCCTCCTCTTCAGGGGGCGGGGTAATAATGAAATTCTGGGGTTTTATTTTAAATGGGCAAACACTTACACATATAGCAATACAATTTTAAACCTCTTGAAATATGATTTTATTATTCTATACAATTTTCTTTGAGGCAGTCTTCATGATTTGCGCATGTTCCTCACACTACCCTTCTAACTTTAGTGAGTTTAATAAATACTTAATGAAAAAAATGTAAATACTTTTTAGGTGTTGACAGTATACTCAATAAGTTTTTTGATAGAACAAGGAATTTTGGTAATTTATATTTAATTTTCATAATATTATTTAACATTCCATATGTGTCCTTGAAATTGCTGTCCACCCTGTTACTCTGGGGGAATCGCACCTTTAATTATCTGATGGATGACATCACTGATTACATCATCATTTTGAGTGCAAAGCATTTAGTATTTACATTTACATTTCAAAACTTTCATCATTTTGTGTTTGCACTTAGATGTGGTCAGACTTATCATGTCCACCCTGTCACCACAAAATATCATTTAATATAAAACTTTTCAGAAATTATAGATATATTTGTTGAACATTACACAGTCCTCTTCAAAGATGACCTACAACATGTGGTCAGTAAATTCTAACTTTAGCCAAAACTGTCCACCCTGTCACTTATTTTTTTGTTAGTGACAGGGTGGACATATTTGTTTCATATTTCTAACAGCCTACAGTTGACTTAATACATTGAACATAAAGTTAAATAGAAAATCTTATGGGGTTTTTTGGGACATTTTGAAGTCTGACAGGCACATTGTAGTGATATTGACCCATATATGGATTTGAATAATGGCTTTAAAGGAGTGATATTTTGCTTTTTTTAAAAATAGAATTCTGCATTTTTTAAAACATTTCCCTGTGGTCTACATAAACTGCAGATGCTCTGCTTGGGTCTGAATTCTTCATTAATTCACCTCCACAGGTCCATCTTCAACCCTATTTCTGAGTAATGACACCAGAAAGGTCGTTTTGAGTGCTGGCCCATTAATTGCACATGACTCCACCCCCTCCAGGTTGTTGACTGTGCTGCCACTTGTGTTTGTTAATACAACCAACAACTGAACATTTTAGGTAATTGACTCGAAGTTTGGACATATTTTCAGTATGGACTACAACTGCTGCTGCTGACAAACAATTATGTCGTACTCAGAGAAATGTTCGTCAGAAGTCTGGACCTTATATGTGCAAATGTCGTGACGTCACTAGTTATAAAACATAACAAATTAAGCAGGAATTAAAATGAGTTGTAGAAATCCACTCAGTTTTTGCCAAAATGAATATAAAGATAGCTTTGCAGCACCTGGAGGGTTCAAATTCGAACTTTTTGAACTATTAGGGTCCAAATACACAAATAAAAGAACCAAAGACTAATAAAAGTGGGTTTAGCAAAATATGACCCCTTTAAATCACATAGCCTTATAGAAATATTTGCTTTTGTCGAATGCCAGACACTCCTGAGGCTCCTGTCATCACTGGCATGTTGTCAGCCACAGCGGGACAGCGGGTCACCCTGAACTGCTCCATCAGTTATCAGTGCCCCTCCAGACCTCCAGCCCTGAAGTGGAGCTGGGAAAGAGGAGCTGAGCTGAACACCACCGAGGCTGGGGAAGTACACACACTCTTCCCTCAGGCCCACAGGCCGGTGTTACTGTCCTCCCTGTCCTTTACTGCTTCACATCAGGTCAAACCCAGGCTCAGGTGTGAGGCCAGTTTCCCTGGTGAAAAAACAGCGGCTGCAGCGAGGGATCTGCATGTGACATGTGAGCAGAATTTGGATTTATATCTTTATTCCTCTTGGCTCAGTTTGTACAACTCTTTCACCTCTTCTTTTTTTTTTACTAAATAAATTTCTGCAGTTGCGCCAAAAGATGTGAAGGTCCAGGTGCAGTCGGTGCTGGTGCAGGAGGGGGGCAGTGCTTTGTTGATGTGCTCATGTAAAGCAGACCCTCCGGCCTCAGAGTACCGCTGGTCCTACAGCCAACATGGACGCACTGTGCACCTGCACCAGCGAACGCACACTGTCCGGGTGTACAACGTGACCCGGGACATGAGGGTCCGCTGTTCAGCTCAGAACCTGATTGGCTGGGGAGGGTCCACACCCACAGTCCTCAACATACAATGTAATAACACGCATGTATAGTTACACATATACAGGCTTAAAGCATAATACAGCAACACAGATACTTTCGACTCAGATTTCATTTATTCTATTCATTTCACTTTTCAATTTACTGAATAAATTGAATAATACACTGTACCCACATTCATACCCACAACACCACCAGATTTTCAGTCACTGAAAAAGGAGCAGGAAGAAGAAACACATTTTGTGTCAGTCAGTATTGCATACAAAGATGCTAATGTGTTTTAACACATTGTATGTTGCTAAATAACTGATAACTGCATATAGGTTCACATATTTTATGTTACCCTTCCTGGCACATTTATTTACTGTGTTAAAACTATTCACTGTCAACACATACACATACACAAACACAAACTCATTTGACACACTGATGTATGTCTGTCCAAATGTCTGATTATTATTAGTATTATTATTATTATCATTATTATTATTATTATTATTATTATTATTATTATTATTATTATTATTATTACATTTTTACATTACATATTTTACATTGGTAGTACACAGTATTTGACATTTTAAAATATTATTCAGTTTTCCTCCATATAGTGAAATACACGTTTTAGTGTTGTACTGTACAAGCATTAAGATTTTGTCTTCTGTAGTGTTTTGCACATAAATAGTAATAGTGTTTTATATCCCCTACACTTAAAACTAGTGTGTTAATGTTTGTTCATTGAAAATTTTGACTTTCAATGTGCATAATGTTGTTATACGTTCCTTTGCCTGAAGGAATACATTTTCTTGGTGCTCATAAAAATCTAAATCTAACCTTAACCCATAAAGACCCAGAGCTACTTTTCTGGCGGTTCTCAAATTATTTTTTCGCTCTATTTAACCTTTCTTAAGTGATTCATCACCATTTATTATAAAATTATCCTCTGTATTATGCATTTTTCAGTGTAATCATGTATTTTCCCCTATATTTAATTCACTGATCATGTAGATGTTCATGAAAAGTTAGAGTAAATTCAAAGGTTATTGCATTAAAACAGAAAACTGAAAAAAAGTGACTTTTTCATTCAAATATATCACTAACTGAACATAAACCCAGTATCTCCATCCACTGTCACTGATCCAACTCCATGGGTTTTACTGGTGAATCAATGTTGTAGAAGATGATAGTGTTTCCGCATTCATTATGGAGGCTCTGAACATCCAAATGGGTCATGTTTAATGACCATAAAAAGATGACAAACTGCATTTTACACCAATTAGTGACATGGATTGATCAGATAAGTGGATCAGCAGGTATTATACAGTTTAGATCAGTAGATGGTTTTGGTCGACGGTGGTTGTTTGGGTCTTTATGGGTTAAGGCAAACTAAGTCATCTGTAAGTAGTGGCTTATTAGCAATGAGTCTTGACAACAGATCTGGGATAACATCAGTGTATGTTTGTAAAAACAAAAACCAGCCGACTGATATGTGGATCTGAGTTTTCTCAAATTAGTGTTTTTAAAGGGGTGTCTCAGTGCTCACCAAAAATGAAAATTAAAAAAAAAAAAAAGTCCAACTGTTTTTTTAACTTCACCAGAATTTTGGAGCTAATCCTGATGTTGTATGTAACTTTTACATTATGTTGGATGTATCGACCTGGTGTCATCAGGTAACACAAGAAATACCAAGTTCACGGCAGATAAGATTTAGAAATTAACAATATTTGCATGTTTACAGATTAAATATTTTCAATGAGGATGGAGAACAAGATTCAATGAAACATTTTGTGCGTGTGAAAAACATATAAGCTGCATTTATTAACCAGTGCAGAGTATTTTGATGGTTTCCTAGCTCTCTTATGTTAAGGTATAATGAGAGTAGTCGCTTTCCATTCACCCTCAAATTAGGCGAATATAACTTGCGCATAAAAATTTGCCTAATGGAAAAAAACAACAAATTTGCCGAAACTCTCGTTTTTTGATGAAAAGTTTTTGTGCTGGCAAGAGGTGGTTTTTCGGGTGTAGCAAAATTTGTATATCATACAAACTGCAATGCAAAGACCTTTTTCTGCAATTAGTCATGTGAAAAAAAAAAAAAAAAAAACGGATGTTGATAGATGTTACAACAAGCAAAGAAGAGTTTTAAGCCTTTATAGGGCACTCATTGAAACACTCTGACATTCAAAATTTCAACCTTAGTGCATTATTTGACATCATCATCTACCTCCTCTTGCCTTAAAACAACTGAGCAGCACTTGCTAAAAAGTAAACACATGCAATAAAACAACTGTTAAAAGGTCATAAACTGACAAAAATCAGTCATATTCACGATTTACAGGTTCAAAATATCTATAAAATCTCTCTGTATCACTGTATAGTTTTATAATAAAAAAAACCCAACATGCTTCTGGACCTCACTGAGGCATGGGATTGGCCCCGTATTTAATGTTTGAGGAAATTACCAAAAATAGTCACTTACCCAATAAAGGGTTAAAAGAAACATGGTGCAGTATGTGTGGACACACCAGGGAACCAAATCATTTTTACCCTCAGCCACACTGGCTGCAGGGTATTGTCATCATTTAGTTGTCCATCCATCTGTCCAAAAAATTCACCATGTACTGATAAGTCAGGCCACTGGGGGCAGTAGGGTAATATATAATAATGCTGAATATATCTGTAAATCAATGTGATATTTATGTTCATCCCCATGTTTATGGAATAACTTCTCATGTCATCTCGTGCTAAAAAACCAAATCATCTTATTTTTGTTGTTGTTTTTTTTAACCTTTATTGAAGCGACACCAAGTGACAAAGAGATTTACAGTATTATACAATATGTACATTTACATTACATTATCAAATTGGGGGAGGGGGGGGGATTAAGATACATGGCATGTAATACAGAAAAGAAACAAAATGTCAGTCAGTAATAAAAATTAATGTCCTGTCTTGGTTGTGTAAATGTTCTGTGTGTGGTGGAGTGTGTAAGATGTGTCTGTGGTGTGACTGCTGTGATGTGGGCTTCTCAAAAACAACAACAACAACAACACACACACACACACACACACACACACATATATATATAATAATTGATTAAAAATAAAAAGAATAAAAATCAGGGAGACAACCAAAGACAATCATTAGGTAACTGAAACTAAATGAGAAGAAGAGAAAGGAAAAGGAGAGAGAAAGAGAGAGAGAAAGAGAAAGGAGGAAAATGGGGGTAATTAAAAATAAATAAGTAAAAATAAATGAAAATAACCAAATGAGATTAAAAGTACAATTTATCTACATTTGATGCCATTTGAGACCAAAAAAACAACAACAAATCATCGTATTTGTGATTTAATGGAAAAACCAACATTACACACTTCAGTTTTTCCAACATTGAACAATGGAAAAGCCACTTGTGATGTGTTGCTGAAGTATGTCTCTGTTCTCCAGATAAACCAGTCATCCTCCAGTTGTCGTCGTCCTGTGTGTGGGAGGAGCTACAGGTTCTGTGTCGCTGCATGGTGGACTCTAACCCCAGACCTGCTGTCACCTGGAGCATCAATGGTACCGTTCCACCTCACGACTACAACCTTTCTGTTACAACTGAGCCAGAAGCGCTGAAGGCGACTTTGAGAGGCCACATGGACACACCACTGAGGGTGATCTGCTTCGCCTTTAATGCGCTGGGAAATGACTCCCTGGTTTTGCTGGAGGGAGGAGAAGGTGTGTGCAAAGTGCTAACAAAGAAAAAAAAACCAACACTCTTCTTGTTTATTCACTTTGATGTTGTGTTGGTGCAGAAACATCTGTTTGACATGCCTGCAGCTCAAAAAGCAATAAGAGAACAAGCTCAAGACAAAATGGGGGAAAGTTTCAGTTTTACATTTCATAGTCTGTTGGTTTTTTTTGCTTGTTTGATTTTTGTTTTTTTTCTTCTGTAAACCTCAGTTCAGTCATGACAGTCCTTTTCACTAAACAGTAACTCAACCAAACATATGATGACTCAGTGGGATATGTTATTAGTAGTGCTGCTAAAATTACAATACACGTTATTTGTGATCAATTAGCTTAAATATGAGGAGAAAAACACACATTAATGATGTTCTATAAAGCCCCTTGATTACATACAGTTAATGATTAAACATCTTTTGTACATGACGGAAGCACATATATTTAAATCTGTAGTGACAGAAATGATAGGAAATAATGATGATATTATAATTATTTTTAGCAGATATTATCAGGAGTGGGTGACACAGTAGTGCAGTGGATAGCACTTGTGCCTCACAGCAAGAAGGTCTTGGGTTCAATTCCAACACCCATCAACTTTCTGTGTGGAGTTTGCATGTTCTCTGTGTCTGTGTGGGTTTTCTCCGGGTACTCCAGCTTCCTCCCACCCTCCCACCTCCCACTGATAGGTTAATTGGTTAATCTAAATTCCCCATAGGTGTGAATGTGAGAGTGATTGTTTGTCTCTATATGTTCAGCCCTGTGATGAACTGGCCACATGTCCAGGGTGTACCCCCCTTCGCCCATAAGTAGCTGGGATAGGCTCCAGTGACCTCTGTGACCCTAGTGAGGATAAAGCAGGTTCAGAAAATGAATGAATGATCAGGAGTTGATGAGGGCCACCATGTCAAGCCCCCAACAATACTTCTGTTTTCCTCTTTATAGTGGGTGCTATCCAGCCTTTAGCTGCAGTACCATCACCTGTTGTATCTGTATTTGGTCCAGAGTTAATATCCCTTTAACAAGCACTCGCTCAAATGAGGGCCTTTTGTACTTTTTATGTTTTAGTGGCCACCATTGGGGAGGCTGAGGTGAGGGCTATTCAATTTGTTGTAATCTGAAATTGCCCCACTAGATGTCACTATAATTGCACACTGAGAAAACTAAAATAGCCACAAGGAACAGGTAATTAGTATAATATATCTTGCATGAATACACAATAATTTCTAGTTTTAATGAATGATGAATTTGCCAGTCATTCAGTACAACATCTCAAAATTCAGATACCAAAGTTCAGTATCTCAATATGTGAAACATCAAAAAACAGCTGAATATGTGAGGTGTAAAACAAGATTTTAGTATATTATTTTTAGTATATTCTTTTGTTCCAGAACTGCTTGGGGTGCCAAAGCCTATCAGATAAGTGCAGATTGGTGAAAGCGGGGTACACCCTGGATGTATTGCCAGTTCTAGTGTATTCAATTTTTAACTCGCCACACGAAAGGGAAGCAAGGGGTAGTGTTTTTGGTTCGGTGTGTTAGTTTCTTTGTTTGTTTCTTTGTTTGTTAACACTCTAGCAGCAAAACTATTGGTTGAATTCATATCACTATGGGTTTATAGATTGCCAGTGACCCAGAGTAGATGTCATTACATTTTGGGAAAAGTAGGTTAAAGTTTAAATTTTTTATGAATTTTTGATTTTTTTTCCCCCCAATTTACTTAACAGGTGAAATTTAATACGTCTGTGGCAGCAAAACTATTGGTTGAATTCTTACCAAATTGGGTTTATAGATTGCCAGTGACTCAGAAAAGATGTGGTTATATTTTGGGGAAAGTAGATCAAAGTAAAAAAATTTTGTATGAATTTTTTAAAACTTTTTTTTCCCTCCCATTTACTTATAATGTGGGAAATTTCAAATGTCTATAAAAACACCCATTTTGTTTCAATTTACTTCAAACTTGGTATATATATAGTATATAGAGGCAATTGATATACTGACATCAGCACACACATAGACATGATGAGATCATCTGGATCGATGCCAAAATAAGCTATAATATGTGCAAGGGGCGGGGTTCGTTGTGCCTGGCACCACTTGTTAGATACTATTCTCATTGTTATTACATTCGTCACAGAGGGGAATATGGCTGAATGATAATATCCAAATATGGATGTTGAGTCCGGTTCCATTTGTAGAAGTATATGAATAGTCAGTGTACTTGACCACGGTACTGGTGTAGATCTGGAGTTAGTCCCCAAGCGCCTTCAGTGGCTGCTCACTGCTCTTGATGTCTGCTAATTGCTAATTGCTAATGCATGGTGTTGTGTGTATTAGCATGGGCGAAATGCAGAGGCCAAGTTTCCCTATGAGGATAATAAACTGAAGTAACATTCAACATTTAAAGTAGGAATGGACTGAAACTGCCAATTTTTAGACACTGCCTGTATCTATTAACACATCCCTGCCTTTGATACCACTGTGTATCTAAAAAATGTTTCCATTGACTGTACTGTGCTATAGCTGCTGTAAAGGATTCCCAAGCCATCAGAGTATGTAAAGTCTGAAATACAAACTCAACACAAAACTATGAGAAATGAGATCAGAGGTCAGACTTAGCACAGCCCCTGATGAGTACCATTACCATTAGCAACGAGCTTCACCAAGCCACCCTCATACAAGTGTTTCAACACAAACTGAAGCAGTATTCACAATACTCTAGTACTCCATGTGACCATTTGGTCATTTGTAATCTCTACATTTCTCAACTCAATTGCATTCGTCTACTCCAATACATTTTTAATGTACAGTATTGTTACTTGTCACAAAAACTAAATTAAAAAAAATTTGGTGTCTTCACCGTTTAGATTACCACTGACTGCAACAAAGTCAGGAAGCTGATTTGTCATTGGGCCTAAGTGTGTAATGTGCAAGTGCAAATGACGGTCCACACTCAACCTGTCAGTGATCCGTTGATGTGAGCATCAGCATAATATTCAGAATTCTGACTGTCTTTGGTTGTTATAATATTTACTTGTACTTTTGCTTTCATTACTTAAGTACATTTAATTGTAGATTACTTGATTTACTTAAGTATAATAAATACTAGAAACTTAAAGACTTTAACTTGAGTAGCATTTCAGTTGGTGACTTGAACTTCTACCAAAGTCATTTTTGGTAGAGCACCTGTACTTCTACTCAAGTATGATTTTCCAGTACTTTATACAACACTGGGAATTTACTGCATGGATCACAGACATGGTGATTTAAGGGCACCTGAAGTAATTTTTCATTGCTAGCTACTTCAAAAGATCATATATAATACTAGCGGTTCAGTCACTGCTCCATCAGTCAGACATGGTAAGCAACATGTTTCCTCCTTCATGGGCTGTTCCAGCACTGGTACTGACGCAGTAGCATTTTATAGTCCAGTTACCTGGGCTGTGACGGACTGGTCACTAACCAGACGCTGGGTCACATCTCTAGGATGATGGTGGAGTGCAAAGCTTACGGCTGCACAAATAGCAAGCACAAACACGTGCTTTAATTCAATCTCACTCACTGACTGCTGCTTGTTTACTTCATCACCTGGAATCAGTGACTGGTACGTCACTTGCGTCCAGCAATGGTTGCTCCCCATAGGTTCTGCCCCTGCCTGTAATTTACTTAATGAAATGGTCCAGTGTAGTGCATTTATGGGGTTTTATTACTGAATTTGCGCCTCTCTTGCTTATGAGTAATACACAGAAGACAATTAATGTTGTACACATGACCAGTACAGGTGCACTTTAACATTGAAATCACAGGCGGTCACAAGTAATACTAGTGCATGTGAATAGGGGTTAAATCCATCTACAGATTAAACAACTCAGATTGGACCAGTTGCCCTTTAAAGTTTGCAGAGTCTTCCTACTCAATGATTTATTGACTTTTTGAAATGCAGGATCCAAATTTAGTATAGACCGAGTGCTAATGTTTTATTCACAAAGCTCACGCTGACATATCTTGATGAAAAGGCTGAAACAAGTCAACTAAATTCACTTTCCACTTTCACATAAAAAACAAAAAAGTTACACAAAATACTCTTGTTTATTTCAAAAATCACACAAAAATCATCAGTAAATTCCAGTAATAATGCACGTTTGGAAACTGTGCTCCTCTCTGACCTTGGCTGAACATGAAGGGATTGTGGACTGATCTGCAAAAGGAAGCAAAAGGAAATGAATGACACTTTTTTGATTGATTGATTGATTGATTGATTGATTGATTGAATGATTGATTTTTTTTACACATTTTGCTATTATTGTTGCAACTATAAAGTGATTCTGATGTTAATGCAGTTGTAAAAATGTAGACTATACTCCAAATGAATTTAAAAAAAAAAAAGTAGTTGTAAAAGTAGATTACAAACTAATCCTAAAGAGCTTCTTATACATCTACCACTTTGAGGAAAGATATAAGAGTATCTTTTGGCTCTAGACAGTTTGTTTTTCTACTTCTGTCCTAAAATGGCTCTTTAGATTGCAAAGGTTGCTGACCCATGTTATAGAAGATGTGCTAAAACTGGAAAAAATAAGAACAAATATGAAATTTATTAAACTGCTAAAAACAGATTCACAGTAATAGAATGAATAGCATCTAAAACTTGACCAGAAGATAAAACAAATAAAAGTTACACACTTGTATTAAAAAAACAGTGCAAATAGGTGTGTCTTTAAAAGAGGTTTAAAATTAACTGTGCACTTGTGATAAGTTCGGGACAGAATGTTCCAAAGCCTTGGACCTGGTACAGAAAAGGCTCTGACGCCTTTAGATCATTGAAAACCATTTTTAATGTTCATTTTTATCAGTACTTAGTGAAGGTTTGGTTATTGATTCAGTGTGTTTTTTCTCACCTCCAGTGAAAACCCCTTTGCTGTGGATGGTGATCCCTGCTGTGACCATCTGCTTGGTGATCTTCATTTTGTCTCTTCTGCTCTACTGCTGTAAAAAGAGAACCAGAAAGTATGTGAAGTACACTCAAGGAAAAAAGAAACGCACCATTTTAATTTTCTCGATTTTTTTCAGAAATATGACAGTTATTGCAAAATTGTAAACTACAATGAGTTCAGTACTATACTGAGTCAAAAGGAAATGATTGTTTTCCTGTTTTCCTGGTTCCAGTTGACTGATTTTGATTAGCAATTAGAACTGTATTTCTGTATTCCTCACCCATGTCTGCTCATTAGTGAAACTCAGAGATGAATTGGACCTCTTCTCAATTGTGCACAACCATTCCCTATAAAAAGACACCAAAATGGAATAAAAAAAACACATTTGTCCACAATGCCACGACTACTGCAATCGGAAAGAGATCGGGCCATTGGCATGCTTCAAGCTGGACGGAGCAGACGGGCTGTAGCCAATTGCTGATTGGCATGGTCCTGTGCAGCCATTGTAACACGTGGTCGACCAGATCTGGGGTGGTCGTTGGAGGAGCCGGTGGTGTGGTAACGCTCAGCAAGGCATACAATGGTAGAGTGGTGGACTCCAAACACCTCTGCTCCGTCCAGCTTGAAGCATGCCAATGGCCTGATCTCTCTCTGGTTGCAGTAGTGGCGGCATTGTGGACAAATGTGTTTTTGCTCTATTTTGGTGTCTTTTTATAGGGAATGGTTGTGCACAGTTGAGGAGAGGTCCAGTTCATCTGTGAGTTTCACTCATGAGCAGACATGGGTGAGGAATACAAAAATACAGTTCTTATTGCTAATCAAAATCAATCAACTGGAACCAGGAAAACAATCATTTCCTTTTGACTCGAATAGTACTGAACTCATTGTAGTTTACAATTTTGCAGTAACTATCATATTTCTGAAAAAATCGAGAAAATGAAAATGGTGCGTTTCTTTATTCCTTGAGTGTACATCAGTCCTTCCACTGTTCACTTGAAATGTCTTCCTCAATGTTTTCTGTGAAGATTATGCACCTGTTCTGCTCCTCTTAGACATGTCCTGCGTAGACATCCGGCTATGTATCCTGGAGGTTTGGGGATTTATCAAGAGCGGATGCCCCTCTATATCAACTGCACTGAAGTGACTCATATCTACACGAATGGCAGCTACCAGCTTGTATACCAGAACTGCACACCTCTGTTTGTCCGGACCAAGCAGGTATTTGGTTTGTACGTCGGTAGAAGAAAGTACTGCACAAACAGAGGTTTAAGAAACATTTTGGGATTAGCGACACTATACACTGTATATTGTACAAGAAAGACCAAAGTCATCTCTATTTCCTGAGGTCATTCAACATCTGCTGGACAATGTTCATGATCTTCTGTGAGTCTGTCGTGGCCACTTCTATCATCTATGCTGTTGCATGCTGGGACAGCAGGCTGAGGGTTGGTGATGCCAACAGACTCAATAAGCTGATCCACAAAGCCAGTAATGTTGTGAGGATGGAGCTGGACTCTCTGACAGTGGTGTCAGAGAGGCAGATGTTGTCCAAAAAGAAAAGCACTCAGAAGAGCGCAGACCTCCGCCAAGACAGATCTGCCCCCCGATCACCACCTAAATTTAATCATTTTTTCTGTGGGCCAGTATCAACATTTCCTGAAAATTTCCTGAAAATCCGTCCGTAACTTTTTGAGTTATCTTGCTAACAAACAAACAAACAAACATTCAAACACACACGCACACACACAAACACAAGAACACAAAGCAAAGTGATCACAATACCTCCTGGCAGAGGTAATAATACTGGACAACTCCACTCACCCACTCCATGACATGCTAGTCAGTCACAGGAGCAATGTTCAGTGAGAGATTGATTCTACCCAGATGCACCACTGAACCACACAGGAAATCATTCCAAACTGTTTAATTCCACCTTATAACCACATAATTATAATTACACACAACAATATTTTTGCACACTAATATATATTTCTTTAATTATCATATTGATAATATGTTGTCTGGTACATATTGTTCAAATTTTTCATCTAAATTTGTATCTTAATTTATTCAGAGCTATAGATGTTTGTATATTTAAAGCTTTATGTATGTATTTTTTTGTTGTTGTTGTATTGATAATTTCTTTCCTGTTACTTTTTATTATACTTGAATGGAACAACTGTAACACCCAGTAATTTCCCCATGGGATTAATAAAGTATTCTGATTCTGATATTCCCCTTTGCAGATCCGTCCAATGGCCAGAAGGGGAGGGGAGAGAAGACGGGGAGCAGAACATGGAGGTGTGGACAGACGAGTGGGTTCAGGACTCAGAGGTGGTGTTGAGGGTCAGAGCTCTGCTGTGGCCGATGCTGACACCGCCATCTACCTGGAGATCCTCTGAACTCCCAACATTCTCCTGCTGCACTTCAATAACAACATTACACCTACTTTTACATGTTTTTTGTTTTTTTTATAGTTATTTAGTGCATTTGTCTTTTCATAAACAGGTACATGGCTCTGTTCTGACTGCAGGTAAAAATGGCCCAAATCTGATCTCCCCACTCAGATTTTAATCATAGTCATTTTGTTCAAACACATTGAATTTGATCTTTTCATCATTCTTGTCAAGGCCACTTCCATATGTGATCCTAAATCAGACACACATTTTTATTGATTTTTCATCAGAAATAATGTGACTTTTATGTCAGTCTAGATTGAAATTTATCATAACTCTGTACTGGATAGAGTCACTCAAATACTACAGTAGTGAGCTTAACTTTTAACATGTGCAGCAGTAAAATGAATGGAATGCACATGAATGGAGCAGTAAAATGAACAAAAAAAAGTATCATATATAAAACACTAACTGGACCATTTTACTGCCCGATGAAAACTTAAAAGAAATGTTTTTAATGCTCTACTTGTAGTGGAGTATTTTCACAGGCCTGCCCTGAACACTTTGCACAGATCAGGATCATGACCAGTTCACATTGTAATTTGATACTGGCCACATTTAAAAATAATAATGCGAACAGCCAAACAAAACAAATTCTGATCTGAGCAGTAAATCTGCCTCAAGGGTTGATGCTGGTAGTGTGAACATACAGTCATGGAAAAAATTATTAGACCATCAAAAGTTGTCAAAAACAGTGGCTATGCAATCAAGGACTAACTCCTGTGTGTATCATGTGACTAAAACAGACAGAAACAAAACATGGAATGCCTAAAAGCACTGTTTTTGTCAGTACAATGCCATAGATACTGATGTAAGAACTGAAGTAATTTTGGTTATTATCAAGAAAACATTGAAAATGGTTACATATCAGCTCTGAAATTAAACTACTATGAGCTATTTTTGTTGTTATTATATTTGTACAAACAAATATACCTTAAGTTGTACCGGGCATTAAAATGAACAAGAAATTGAAGAAAACAAGGGGTGGTCTAATAATTTTTTCCACAACTGTAGCCTGCGGTCGAGGTAGTTGCCAATCTTTCTATAATTTCTAGGTTGAAACAATGCTATTTCTTGTGTATTGACTTGTGGTCTATATTGTTTTTCTTTTCCATTATGCCTAAAAGCACAAATTATTAAATTTTATCTGTTCAAGCCAGTTTATTTTTTGCACTTCTTTTTTTGCAGCAGCTGTAGTCCATGACTTTAATGACGACTATGACTTCTGTTCCTTTAAGAATAACTGTATCTTAGAGTTTTAACTGTGTCACTGTGGTTTTTAATGTCATTGCTGTTTCTGTGGCAGTGTCTGTTCACTGTAAATTAAAGGGACAGAAGATGGACATTTACACCCAAGATAAGTCTGTGTGGTTATTTGCTCTGTTACCAATGACGTTGAAGTTTTGACAATTTTATTAAGTCTTTCAGTTTGATATTGATTTAGTTCTAGTTCAATTTACAAGCATATAAAAAGGTTCGAGTTTAGTTGTAGAGAAGCTGACTAGGTTTATTTTTATTTACTTTTCAGGTGGCATGAAGAAGAAGTTTTTATAATTTTTTTTTAGCCCTATTATGAATGTACCATACTTGATACATGTGAACATTTCTTTCTTGAAAAACCTGATGTATACAATTAGATACATGCAATACGCATATAATCCACTAGGGGGGACGAATTCATTCACCAAAGGCCTTTCCAGTGAAACTACAAGATTGTCGGGAGACAGAACTTTGCCAGTTTTGAAAAGGAATTACCAATTTGTTAGACATGTTTGAGTTATATTATGTTTTTGTTTGTTCAAAAATAATAATATTTGAGCATTGAGACCCAATGTATCAAATACGATACAAAATTGAAACTCATACATGGAAATTGATATTTTAAAAAAAACAAACCTTTTTTTGCTTGTTCAGAAGGACCAATAAAGGCTCTGGTTTCAAAGAACTGGAATTTTCTGTCAATAATTTAATGTCTCAGGCTTTACAGGATTAAGGAAAAGTTTTTATTTGTAGAAACTGAAAGAGGTAGGATGGCAGATCCCAGTGGCCCCACATTGTGCAAACTCATTTTTCTGTTAGACCATGATCCACTGACAAAAAAACAAAACAAAACAAAAAACAACTGTTTCTGCATTATTTTAATTTAGTGGAATTCATTTTTCACTGCTAGTGCTTAGTTTTAGTTTGATTAATTACATTAACCCTGGGTTACAGTCTCCCCCACTTTCCCATTTCTGGGTTAATCAATTAGTATAATCATATCATATCATATCACAAATGAAACGGAATGCATTAAGGCAGTAACAAAAAAAAAAGCCTTCCCAAATCACACTAGATGTAACAAAATGCATTTTTGTCATTTTTCATGTCATTTCAACATTTTTTGATGATGGAGACTGTGTAAAGTCTTCTCCATCACATCCCAAAGATTCTCAGTGGGTTTCAGGGCTCTGCTTCGTGGTGGCCTGAACCACTCTTTACAATCTGATCCTGATGAATCCTGACATTTATCATCATGGAATATATCTGCGTCACCAGTGAAGAACAAATCCACTCATGTTCAGACCTCATTTAGTATATTCAGGTTCAGCTGAACCCAGACCTGACCAACTGTAGTAACCCCAGATCATAACACTGCCCCCACAGGCTTGTACTTTAGGCACTAGGCATGATGGGTAATCGCTTCATCAATCTTTCTTCTCACCAATCACTCTGGAACAGGGCCAATCTTAGGTTTTTACCAGATAAATAAACAGTAGACAGCAAAGTGAAGCGTCTCTTGTACTAAACGCATTTGAAAAAATTGAAGAAGCAATCATTACTGTTTCAGTCCAGTAAGTGACGGTAGTGCACCTACCGCCAGCTGGAGGACTACCAGTAAAACTCAAATAGAAGAAGAAAGAGAAGCGCTCTCATTGGAGAGAAACCCCGGAAGTCGGAACTTACGTCACAGAACCACACTTGTCAGGCTTTTGGTGGGAAAATGACTTCGGTTCTAGGTTTATTTGACTTAAAAATTAAACTTACTATTATCCTTTCTCTGACGTTTGTTACTTTGTCAAACTAAGCGACTGTGATACGAGCCCATAACTGTTTCAAAGGTGTGCGTGCAACCGCCCTTCAGGTTTATTAAAACGGCCAGGCTACTCAGGAAAACTTCACCCTGCCTATTGTTTGCTAGCACGTTAGCATGTTAGCTACAAGTCTAACGCCTTTCCAGCAATAAAGTAGTTTTTGTACATTGTCGACATAGCTGCTACTGCCGATGACAGAAACTGTAGCTTGTTTTTTTCCGTTCACGATTGTGATTAGAGACGGGGTGTATTTGACTTGACAGCTAATTGAGAGCGATACCAACAACAACAACAGCAGCATGCCTGAAATTAAACTGAAGCACGTCGTGTCTTGCAGCACCGAGGATCCAGTAAGCTACGTTCACTGAATTTATAGAGATAACATACAAACAGTGACGTTTCCCCTCTGTTAAGTTTTTCTCCGCTTGTTAACATTGAAAACAGACTCACAAGGCTGACAACCTGCTGAGCGCTGACACATACAGAAAGTGGAAAGCAGCAAGACCCGGAGAGAAGCAGACCTCAGTCATCCTCCAGGTATGTTTGTGTTTTCCAGTCAGCCTGTGGTGGCTGGTTACACTGATGTGTATCTAGAGTTGGCAAAAGTACCAAAACCTCTTATATTAAAAGGCTGGTCAGAGTAGAGATGCCGTTTCAACTTCTTATACCAGTACAGACTGTTCAAAGTACAGGAATATGTAGTTATAGTTATCACATTATAAATGTACTGTTCAAAATATGCTTGTGCATAGCGTTTTAGTTTTACATTCAAGGTTAAACACAGAGAATGATTTGGAGTAATGCTTACTTCATTTTTCCCGTGTTTATTTTGACGTTGAAAAGAGATTTGTGTTGAGTGTTACTATCTATAGTATTTGTCATCTCCTGACCATCAGTTAGTGTTTAAAACCAGAAAGAAGTGCCTTGTATGTTGTTTTCATCTTGTTAAATAAGATCTCAGATTAAAGACATTTTCTTTTTCTTTTTTTCAATTTGATGTTGTTGGTTTTCACTGTGTTAGACCAAAATATAGAAATGTTGGTTAAGTAATCAACTCTGATAGGGAGTCGGCCAAACTGTCTGTCAGGGAATGATTAGATTATGAGGCTTAATCACAGGGTTGCTGTGGATTAATTTCAATTAATCACATTTAAATGTTAATTTTCAATCTATATTAATCGCTTTTCATTTTGAGCAAACAAACTCAAGAAACAAGGGAATATATATGCACTTACGGTGTTTAGCAAACACTTTCAGCAGATTCGACAAAACAACTTGAAACAACCGTTCTGTCGTGGGTTTTTTTTTTACACTCAAATTTTCATCCAGAGGGCCAACCTGCTGTTTAGCGTCTTCTATCTTTATCGGTTGGTTCTGCTGCCTGTCACTACCGGATCAACTGCCCAGTTGCACATGTGCGACAGCAACTCTACTTTGACAAACTACCCAAAATGTGTTGCCAGAAACATTCAGAATTATTCTGTGCTGCAGATGGGTTAATTGCATTAAAATTTTTAATCAGATTAATCATGATGATGGATTAATCTACGTTATCGCTTTAATTTTGACAGCCCTAATATTTACCTAAACTTTGTTCAGTCAGCAGAACTGAGTGAAAGATCAAGGTTAAGGTTACTTTATTTATACCAGTAGGTAAATTTGTTTTGCAGTCTAGGTGATTGCCTTGGCATTACAACAACACATACATTGAACATGCAGGACAGGCACTTGATCACGCTTACAGACAGGACAAAAAGTGCTCAGTGTTCCACCATTCATCGGTATAGCAGCATGGATAAGTCAAAGAATAAAATAAATAAGATCAAATAAATAAAAACAAGATGCAATAAAAACAGAATAAAAACCAGAAAAGATAAAATAAAAACAATCTGGGATAAAAACCAGTATAAGAACATAAAATTTAAAAATTTGAAGTCACAATAATGATAAATAGAGCAAAGAAATGGAATAAATAACTAAATAAGATTGAATACCATTTAGGTGTTTGTTAAGTTACCATCAATTATCAAAATGGCAACTTCATGCCAAAATACCTGTTGGATGGCAAGGAACTCTAAAACCTTTGGTATGTTTAAAGATGCTGTTTCATCTTAATGTTAAGATGCATTTAATGAATTTATTTATTAATTTCTGAAGTCCTCAAGATGTACCAGAATCCTGTCACACTGTAATCAACAAAAATCCATGAACTTTTACAAAAGCAAATATTTTCACTCCACATTCAAGTCTTAAGATGTCAGATATCTAGTGGCTTGTCCTCTTAGTGTTACACTGAATATCCTTGCATTTATTTAAATCAGTTTGTAAAACTGTTATAGTCTGTTGTAATCTTGAATGTCCTCATAAGCAAAACTGTGTCTGGTTTTCCCTCAGTTTGAGAAGGAGGAGCAGGTGCACAGCATCGACATTGGAAATGAAGGGTCAGCTTTCATCGAAGTGTTGGTGGGAAACTCCTCAGCAGTCAGAGACCAGGACTATGAGGTATTCACACCAAACAAGTTAATGTAAGCCTGTTTTTGCAAATATTTGTTAACTTCATCCACATTTTATGTTACTCTTTCCTCTTTATTTTAGGTTCTCTTGGTTACATCTTCCTTCATGTCTCCAACGGAAAGCCGTAACAGCACCAACATGAACCGGGTCCGTTTCTTTGCAGCCAACCAGCTGCAGAAGAGCACAGCTCAGGAGAAGTGGGACAGAGTTAAGATTGTGTGTAGCCAACCATACAGTAAGGTAAGCACCGAGAGGGGTATATACATTTAGTTGAAAAAATATCTGTTGAAAAATAAAATTCCTTTAGAGCTGCAATTAATGATTTTTTTAATCGTTCTTTGATTGGAATTTAATCTTGATTAGGAAGTTTCATTTTTGTTCTGTTAAGGTCATAAAATGGTGCAAATGTGTTCCTCAAAACCATGATAATGATCTCAAATTTTGTTTCTTCAACAAACCAAAAACACTCTGTTTACTCTTACAGAAGAGGAAATTTATGTCCCTTTTTTTCTTAGAAAATTACTCAAACTGAATATGCTTCAACAAAAATGTTTATTAATTTAATAGTTAACCATTAATTGATTTATGTTGAGCTGCTCTAATATCCTATGGCTTTTTGAAGCTAAAACCAAGATATTCATAACACCCTAACCCTAAGTAGAATATTAAGTATGATATTTCAGGACAGCACTGCTTTAATATTCTTTACATAAATTGCAAACGGTCACTACACATTGTTATATAAGGATTGTTGTTTGCTTCAAGGCTTTGTTTGGGTTATTTTAAGAGGGGTGGCGCTTTTCCATAGTCAGTATATTACCTATAAGAATAGTACTGTGCAAAAAGTCTCTAAGGTTAAATTGAGTATTTATTGTGAACCCTGTCCTCATGATGAGAAGCAGTACAGACACATCTGTGTTAAATGAAACCATCAGAAAATGCAATAAATTTCATACTGTCTGAACAAAAGGGTTAAAGACATGGTAAGTTCAAACAGAGGTCACACTAAATACAGGATCCTGCCGTCAACAAACCAGCAGCAAAAACTCTGTTTGCCACCAACCCTTAATGCAGATGGATAAGTACCTCTTCCACTCCCACTTCAAATAATCTGAACTAGGTCATTCTAGCTGACGTTGGATGAAGACAGGGACATCCTGATCATATCTCCAGTTCATTATTCAGGGCAGATCTTGATCACTCTACATTTGGGGTGTAAGAAAATGTCGGTTCTGCAATATATCGCTATATTTCACTTTACAATACTGTATTGATATTACAAAATACTGTATTGATATTTTTAGGTATTTATTCAAATGCAGATATTGTGGAGGTTCATTTTAGTTTTTTTGTTTTTCTTTTTTGCTTATATTTGATTTATTGTTATTTAACAGTCTTTTATTAAATAATGTTAGTTCCTTTGTTGGGATTGTACAAAAATAATGTTATGATGTTCGTTATGAACTAATAGAATATGAACATTTGAATAGGATCTTAAACTGTAAAGTCTGTAAAACATAATTTAGTTTTAACACAGGAAAATTTGGTGATATAGCATTAGATCCTGTTCAGATCAAATAAAAATGTGTTTAGTATTTGTGCATATTTCTGGTGTAATTCAATTCTTCCAGGAAATGATCTTTTAAAAACAAAACAAAACCAATAAAAAAATTGCTTTTTTAACAGTATCATGATATATCGAGATATATCATATTGGGATCCTAGTATTGTGATTTGTATCATGTTGCCAGATTCTTGCCAATACACACCCCTACTCTACATTAAATGATCTGTAATATACCATGATTTTTTTATATATTTGCAGAACATAGCATATGGACTGGCCTTTGTGAAGTTCCATTCACCCCCTGATAAAAATGATCCTCAACCAATGAGTTCCCCAGTAAGTACAAGACTTCCTCTCTTATTTTTCTGTCTTTGTACATGTTTTGTCTTTTCTCTCAAAGGAAAAAGTCCACAAATCTGGAGGTCAACAACATTCAACATGCAAAAAACCAAATTAAATTTACTAAGATGAGGTACACACCAGGGCTAAAATAACACTATTCTTTAGGAAAAAATACATTCATTCATATTATGCATTGATATATAATCTCATAATCTCATTTGCATTTGGGCTGCAGGGTGCTGACACACTCAGTGCAGATTACAGATGTTGACAATTAAACTCAGGGGTAGATATTGCGTCAGAAGCACCTAGAGCTTCAATATGGAGCTGTAGGTGTATAGCTCCAGGCTGCTGGTATTCGGCCAACCACACAATATCACAAGGTAGCAGTGCTACAGTGTCATCAGGATCGTTTTTAGGGTTATTTGATGAACAACAGAGAAATCTCAGCTAACATGTGTCATGTTACTATCATACATCATTTGATTAATAAGAATGTAACAGTGACATTAAGAGAGCACCTGGACCACAATGCAGCGAAAGTAAGCGATTAATTGCTTACAAACCGGCTGTGGATTAAATTGGATTTTGGATAATTTTCTGTCAACTTATTGTGATAACATACAATATTTTGTGTTGAAATATTTAGTAATAAACTCCTTTTTTTACGGTGTGGGTTTATCCTACTATAATGCGCGTTTCATGTCCGTCCGGTGTCTGTCCGTTCGATGTTGCAGCATGGGAGGGTGTTTGGGTGCAATGCTGCTGTTGCACCACAAGAGGGCGTCATGATATCGTACAGTGGCACCACGGGTACAATGTCACGAGTGGATAAAATGCAAGAAATGTGCCAACTTGAGGTTTTCAAACTATATTTGACAACAAATGGTCAGTCTTCATTTAGGGGCTCTTACAAAGCTGCAGTACACAATGCATATGTGTGATGATACTCACAAGGTTACACAGGACTCAGAAATCTGATTATTTATAAGATAAGAGTTTATTTTCCATTTGTACATATTCAGATGCATAGGAGTTATTATGCAGAGGTCTCTCAGAGTATAAATATAAAAGATTAAAAATACAATCAGGAATAAAAAGATATAAGCAGTATTAAAACAACATAAACAGTATAAAACCAGCAAATTCCATGTTTCCACTACATGGAACTGGCTGGACTCGACTCGGGTACCAGGTACTATTCCTGGAGACCGTTTCCATTACAGGATACTACCAACTTTAGAGTACCTGGACATTGTAGCGATGCGGCGCGTTACTTCCGTGTTGTTTGCTCAGAGAGTTGCTGATAAACTCGCTGGTTGTGTGTTGTCTCGTCAAGCTCATGCTGAATTTTTACGTCGGCCACCACTGAACCTCCTCAACCGACCATGGTGTAGTTTTGTGGGTTGTCATCATGTGGATTAACCTACCGCTATATTTACTGTGAACTTCCGCATCTGTGTTTTGTAAAATGATGGGTCACAGAGACAACTCTTTGACCAATCAGTGGTCTGCAGTGTTTACATATCACATTTTGGTATCTGTTTCTCAGTCTTGGAACCTCAGCGGAGGTGATACCAAAAAAACTAGTACTGGGTACCCGATTCCAGGTCCTTTTTCGTAATAGAAACGCAAAAAGGCCGAGTCAAGTCAAAGACATTGATATCTCTGATGACATGGTGAATACTTGTATCCTAGGTTAGATATCTGTGATAAAGTGGTAATTTGATCTGACACTGTTCTGTTGCCTAACCTAAATCCACAGTACAAGCAGGTGTTCCTCCACATTCAGGAGCAGCAGTGTTCAGATGGAGGAGGAGTTTAGGAAAATCCCAAACAAGGGCAGTGTAGGAGAGGGGAAGATCCCTACCAGTAAAGTAAAAGAAGTGTTGGTAAAGTGAGCAGAGGTTTCTGATTTTGTTGGAAAAAAACTCATCCACACACAATTTAAGTTCAGGTCGTCTACCTGCTGTATTTAATGACGATCTGGCGCATTTTCAGAACATTTTAAAAAGCAGAACAAAGCAGATTTCTCTGGATAGGTTTTTAATGAAATGACCTGCAAGTGCAGACAGTGATGAAAGTGAGGCCAGAAAAAACAAATTAAGTGAAGAGAGAGAAAATGCCAGAAATTCTACCTGAAATTATTCTGGAAGGAGATTCTCCTTCCATAGAATAACCTTCCTCTTCCTACTCCTCCTCCTCCACTGTCTTCCTCACTCACAGATTGTCTCATCGTTAAGGTAAACAAGTTAATAAAACCAGTGTGTTTGTTTTTATAATTGCTATTTTCTTTCTAACTGCACTTTTTCTGTTTTAGCAACCCTTAAAAAAGGATTTTTGGGTGGTTTCCAGGGGAAAATTGATTCGTAGAACATGTAGATTGTGAAACGAGCACAGTCATGGAACAAATTAAATTCATACCGCGAGGTTTCACTGTAACTTGTATATTAGATACAATATTCGGGTTTCTCAAAACTAGAATCTGGTCTTGTTCAAGTTTATGAAACAGGGATATAATGTTTACATGCACCAACAGAAAAGCTGGATATTCCAAAAACACATGAGAAGCTCATGTAAACTTACACATACTATACAATGTGATACCTGTTTTATATATACAGTAGTATATTCAGCTGTTTATGTTATTGACACTACAGTTTGTGAATGTATAATTAGTCCTCTGAACCGTGTCATCACGGATTTGCCTTGATTTTCAGAATTTTCAGAGGTTTGGGTTCTTGAAGGGTTTTGGATTCTGTAGGTCCCTCTGTAATGGAAAATTAGGTTTTTCATAATAAAAGCACTTCATTTATCAGGTATGTGCTCAAAAGCAAATAAAATGTCCTAAAATGTCAAGAACAAATTTGATGAAGTGTGACCTGCAGCCATTAGATCTGTGGAGTCATGCCATTTATTTTATAAACTACCTATGTTGCTTTTACATTTGGCTCAGGTGGTGTCTAAAATGTCCTTGGTGTTGCTCCTATGCCTTGCAATTGGAGGAAAATTGTGGTTTTTGACAGAAACCCGTCTGTCATTGTAAAGGAAAGTGCTCTCTCTACAGTATAAAATATATTTTCTGTCATAATTTTCTTTGCCCTTTCAGAAACTGACAAAGCTGGGACAGTTTAGGGTGAAGGATGAGTCTCCTTCATCCACATCCAGCATTCAGCCGGGCAGTCTTTTCTTTAATCGGGAAAATACAGAAAAAAACAGCAATGCACTCAAAGGTAAAGCCATTTATTTAAACTGACCAGCCATGAAATCTCACTTCAGTTCTTTCAGATCTTCATAGCATTAAATTGCTTTATATAAATAACAAATTAGTGGTCTGTAAGCGTTTTATCATTTAGCGATTACCGCTTTAAGCAATGCTGGGAGACAGTATAGAAGAGGGGATTTGAAAGATGTGTTTTAATACTGAGCTACGTTATGGGAATTCTTGTCTTTTCTTCCCTCACAGCATTCTGTTCTTCTGTCTTTTTAGTATCTCCTCAGAGTGAAAAGTTGAGTTACGCTGCTGCTGCCTTGCAGGCTGGCGGTAGCTCTCACTCAGCAAGCCAAGCTTCTTCCTCCAGTTCTGTCTCACCACAGGTACCAATCACGCTCTTCATGCATGCACAGTAATCTGAAGGCAATTAACATGTTCGCACTTCACATTCACAGCACAAGGTGAAAGAGAGATAATTTAAACCCATGTCCCTCCACTGCCTTCTCTTCACCTGTAATTATCTCATTTGCCATTTCTCATGCATAAATTAGATAGTTTCTTCTTTACAAAGCACTCGGAAAGAACCAATTTCCTGTTTTGGAAGTCTTTTTTTTTCTCAGTCTGTAGCGACAAAATTTCTCTCATTTGGTATACAGCAGCAGTCCCACACAGAGGTGGGTAATCCCAGCTCCATAGAGTAAAAGGCCTGTCATGTATTTGTTCCAACCACTCACTGAACCAGCCTATTTGGATGAGCACAACTCCTTGTCCAGGTAGATGAAGGGATAATTAGTGGAATCACCTGTGTTAAGTGAACAGGTAGAACCAATTCATTGCAGCACTTACTCTATGGAGCTGGGATTACCCACCTCTAGTCCCACACTATGTCCTTAACCCTTTAACCCCTGATGTGTCTGTGGTGAGTGTTCTGAACGTATGATTTATTTTAAATATTCATTAAAAGTCGACAATTTGTTTAATAGGAACAATTTCATAACACACTGAGGCATCTGAGCATGCTCAGTGCACCCCCGACCACCTGTGTAATGGGGGACAAAACACAGAGTAGTGAGTGAGACTGGCTCAATAGAATAGACAGTTTGTGCTTTTTTTTTTACTCTGTTTTCCTTGTCGCTTTTGTTTATACTGTTATTTGCAGTGTTGTTGTGATTTTTTTTTTTTTTTAAACTATATTTTCACTGAGATTTGACCGTGTATCTGCTCAACCAGGTGCCAAAAAGAGCCCCAAAATAAAAACTACTGGGCCCAAATTCAAATACTTGTTGTTCAGTGTGTTCCAGTTTACAGTTCATGTTCAGCATCCTAAATCTCTTACTGATGTTCATTCTGAGTGCCTTATTTAGTTAAAAACTTAAATTCCTCTCTTTGTCTTTTCCTGTTTTGACACCTGAAACACACAGTTAAGTAAAACCACTGCCAGATCTTCACAGTAGAAGAATTCTTGAAGAAATGGAACACAATCACATACTCACAGCACCTTTTATGATGCTTCTACAGCCTGTTTCACTGAAATAATGTCTCAGGGGTTAAAGGGTTAAAGCACTTTTCATATTAAGCTACATATATTCATGATAAACTTATTCACATATAATTTAATAACGTATACTTTATCTCTCATTATAAAGCACTTTCTTTTTATGCATAAATTGCTAAAAATGGTTTGCTTTGTATGTGTTTCATAAAGGCACCACAAGAATTGTCATTCTCCCTTAATTCCACAAAATTAAAAAAAAAAAATACAAGTGTGTACAGTATGTAAATAATTCTAAAATCCTAAAGCAGCCAATGGTAATGCCTGTCATACGCTCACCTGTGTGGTGCCTCTTGTTTTTTTTTATTTTGACACCCTTGTTGAGCTCCACGCCCTGCTGCAGCTGCACATCATTTAACGCCCCTTTGTGAGCTGTTGGGTTTTGATCTAAAAGTGCGTCACAGATGTTTAAATGTTTAGGTATCTGATGTCTGAATGCTGTTTATTTTATTCAGCCATGTGTGAAAGAAGTTCAGTAGGATGGCTGTTGCCATAGTAAAACAGCTGATCGGGGGCGACGGGCAGCATTGATTTTGACAGCAAACGATTTGGTCTTAGTCAAAGTCTTCTGCGTAAAATGCCATGTCCTTTAGATTTTCATGATTGAAATCTTGGGATATTTAGTTGGGAATGTATTTTTCGCTGCACAAAAATGCTATGTGTAAAATGTCACTTGGGTGAGTTTGTGTTGACAGCTCCGTTTGGTGTGTTTACCTGCAGGGACTTTTAGATGACTCATCTGCAAATAGAACTTCAAGGACAGACACGGTTTACATGGAGTTTGTTTTCCTAGATAAGAGTTATAAAATTTCTTAATGTCAGTCTTATATTTCTCCCATGATGTTAACACTGAATGGTTTGTGAGATAGTAAATGGACTGTACTTAGCGCATTTTTATACTCCTTCATGGTGCCCAACGTGCTTTACAAAGCCTCACATTCACCCACACACTCATATAACAATTGGTGGCTGCCAGGCTCTACTGGGGTCAATTTAGGACACTTCGACATGTGGACAGTCGGAGCCAGGATTTGAACCACTGACGGTCATTGGACGACCTGCTCTACCAACTGAGCTACAGATTTTGAGATGTAGTTTAAATGTTCTGCTAATAGATTGAATTGTGTGGATCTACCCTATATCTGCCCTCAAATGAATTTGGATGGCACCCCACCTTGTCCTTCACTAACTTTTTCATGAACATTTCTATTTTTTTCATGAAAATATTAGTAAAGTTTAGTCAGGTTTTTGTCATTATTAGTCAGATTGTATTAAAGGGTACCTGTAGTGAAATTTCATTGCTACTTATTTCAAAAGATCACATATAATACTAGCAGTTACGTCATGTAACTTACATTATAGCCCATTGTCAAGTACATGTGAGTACTAAGTCACTGCTCCTTCAGTCAGACATGGTCAGAGACATGTTGCCTCCTTCACGGGCTGTTGCAGCAGTGGTAGTGACGCAGTAACGTTGTATTGTCCGATTAGCTGGACTACGAAGGACTGGCTATGCAGCAGACACCAGTCTAAGATGACACATTATCAGCCAGTGCTGGGCTGCATCTCTAGAACAATGTCGGAATGCAAAGCTTACGGTTGCACAAACAACCAGAGCAGAAATCCTGGAAATCCACTCAGTCTTGCTCACTGACTGCTGCTTGTTCGATCGTACTTGATCACTTGGTCACTTCTGGCAGCAATGGCTGCTCTCCTTAGGTTCTGTTCCTGCCCATAATTTATGTAATAAAAAGGTCCAGTATGGTGCATTTATGCAGATTTTTTTTTTTTTTTTACTGAATTTGTGCCTCTCTTGCTTATAAGTGATGCACAAAGCACAACTAATGTCGTAAGCATGACCACAGGGTTCCCACGAGGTCTTAAGAAGTCTTAAAAGTCTTGGATTTACAAATTTACATTTAATACCTTAAAAAAGTCTTTAAAAGGTATTAAAGTTGATATGGTAGATCTCAAGTTCTGTTGCCATAATCTTGTTTACTGGATTGTGTTTAAATGTGTCTGTGAAATGTCCAAGCTGCAAAGAAAGTAACAGTCTACTCAGTTCCAACCCAACAATTTATATTGAAATTAGGAGCCAGTTATTGCTAACTTTGCAGCCCCCGGTGAGAAATAACTCGGAACAGTAAGAATCAAAGCATTGTAGTGAATAAATACATTTTCCTAAATTCTAGGACTCCAGTATGTAAGTGAAATGGGTGTTAAATTCTGTTCTAAGTAGTCTTAAAAAGGTCTTAAAAGTCTTAATTTAACTTGTAGAAACCTGTAGGAACCCTGAGTACAGGTACACTTTAAGGTATCATCTTATATTCATGAGTGGAAATATGATGTCGATGAAAGCTCGAACAACAATCTGTCAAAGAAATAAACACAGTGTATGTTGTTTTCAGGTAAGATTAAAGGGCAAATGGTCCCCTAAGTGTGTGAAATATTGATTATGTACACTGATTGTTTTATTTGACATGTAGAGAAAGGCTGACACGAGAGCTGAAAAAACAATCAAAATGTCATTTAGAATTGAAAAGCATAAAAACATGACATTTTTAACCTTGTGTTGTAATTGTTTCCCAGCAGCCACCAGCCAAGAGGAAGTTCGAGTTCAGCAAAGAGCGACAGTCTGCCCCCGGGCCCCCCCCAAAAAAAGCAAGTCCAGCTGTTTCACCTGAGAGCAAAGCTGCCACCCCCAAACACAAGCCAAGCCCAGTGAGCAGTCCCAGCTCTGCCAAAGGTAAAACCCACTTCAATGTCTCGTTGCGTGGTGTACAGATCACGGAAACATTTTGTGACTCCCTGAATTCTGTCTGTAGCCTCGCCAGCACCGAGACCTGCAGAAAAAAAGAGGGAGAGTCACCCTAAACCCGAAGCCAAACCCAAACAACAGAAAGCAAAGTCTGAGAATGCGCAGCAGGTTCCATTCAACCGCATCATGGAGGGGGTGGTGTTCGTCCTCAGTGGCTTTCAGAACCCGTTCAGAGGAGAGCTGAGGGAAAAGGCCCTGGACATGGGAGCCAAGTACCGGCCCGACTGGACACCCGACTCCACACACCTGATGTAAGGCTCAACACCATGGACACATCATTTATTTACACTTCTAGAAATGCTCTGAGAAATAGCACCCAGAGGTCATTTGTACAAAAATATTTATGTTTACAGTATGAAAAACCTTGAGGCAGTGACATGAATATATGTATTACCATGGTATGGTCCAACTCACTCACCATAACAAGTAACAGTATGCAGGGACTAAACTAAAAATACAAGTTTATTTAATCAAAAAGGGCTAATTTAACAAATGTAACCAGAAGGATGTTATTCAACAAATGGAACTGGCAAATCTATACTAAGAGGCATTAAAAATGCAATGATGTAAAATTCCTTAACCCATAAAGACCCAGTGCTTTTCCCGGGGCATTTTTTACCATATTGCTTAAAATCCCCTTCACACCCTGATTGCAACCAATTAATTAAATGCTCAAACACAGAAATAAAAAATGTAGTCACCTGTGGAACAGACAGGACTGAACGAACACCATCCAGTCATTTTAACTGGCCCATTGAAATGATTCAGTGGTGATATGTCTATCAAATTCAATTGCCATTTATCACTCCCCCCTCTGTGCGTACAATCCGGTACTCTGGAGGCATGGATTCGAGGGGAAGTCTGAAGAAAGGAGTTTGGACTTTTGAGTTGTGTATTTTCAAAATGTTGCTTGCTCGAACCATTTTTCCAGGATCTCCTACCCTACCTTTAAGTGATTGATCATCATTTATTATAATATTTTCCTATGTATTTCGCATTTTTTCAGTGAAAATCAGCTATTTTACCATACTTAATTTATTGATTATGTAGATGTTCATAAAAGCTTAAAGTAAAGTTCATAGTTATTGTATCAGAAACATAGAAAACTGAAGAAAAAGTGTCTTTTCAGTCCAAGCTCTCATTAACTGAACATAAACCTAGTGTCTCCATCCACTGTCATTAATCCAGCTCCATGGGTTTTACTGGTGAATCAATGTTGTAGAAGATGACAGTGTTTCCAAGTTCACTATGGAGCCTCTGGATGTCCAAATGAGAGTCATATCTGACGACCATGAATAAATGATAAACTGTATTTTACACTAATTATTTACATGTATTGATAGGATTAGTGGATCAACAGGTATTAAACATTTGAGATCAGTAGATGCTTTTGGTCGCCAGTGACTGTTTGGGTCTTTGTGGGTTAAATTTTATTGGAAACAACATGAAATCCATTGCAAAATGTCTTAATGATAGTACATTATGGACAAGGTTAGTGACTCATTGCAGACATCAAGAACTGTAAGTTGGATGAAATGAATTTCTTCTGGATCCTACAGTTCGCACAATCTCAATGTGCATCAACCATTTGCTGTTGTTGTTAAAGAGGCAGCTTATGTTTCCTTAAGGTTCCTTAATATGTTTGTACATATTTCATATTTATGTGTCTACCACATCAAAAGGTTGCTGCTGCGAGGGACGCTGTTCAAATAAAGTAGTTACAAGGGCAGCTCAGAAAAATGCCCTCAAAAAGACACTGAAGAGATAAATTTGGAGAAAATGCAGAAGATTAGGTGGTGATGAGCCAAAACATCAGGAAGTGATGAAACTGCAAAAGTCTGTTTAAAGAAGATAAGATAAAAGAGACAACAGAATAAAGCTTTATTGTGTTGGGTAAAACAAATCTTTGGCAGATTTCATGATTTAAAAAAAAAAAAATCACTGTGTCACAGCTGTGTGATATGGACATAATAAATGTTATTACTTTCATTAAATGACAAGAAACGTTCCTAAACACTATCTGATCGACTCCCCTCTAACTGGACCAGAGCTGCCTTTGGTTTGTTTATTTCGTTGCTGAAACAGATTATAGGATTGTGTAACAGGGCTGTTTGCTCTCCTGGTAATTCTGTTTGATTGCGTCTTCATCTCTACTGTTGGTGCCGACTATTGCCCTTGTCAGCTTCCCTTTAGTGATGTAACCACCTTTGTTTACGTGTGTGTTTGTGTGTGTCTGTGTGTGTCTGCCCATTTATCCCAAGCTGTGCCTTCGCCAACACACCCAAGTACAGCCAAGTGAAAGCAGCAGGGGGCATCATCGTACGGAAAGAGTGGGTAATGGACTGCCATAAGAGGAAGCAGAAGATCTCCTACAAGCGGTAAGAGAGCAATGGAACACAGAGGAGTGGGAAAGGAATGATAGTCAAGGAAAATTGTGACAATGGAGTGATGGGTGTCAGGTTTTTGGACTCTGTCTCCTCAAAGGAAAAAATCCTATAGTGCACGGGGAGAAGTTTACATTGAATATAGTAACAGTCAAAGGTGCTGAACTCATTTTAGTTCAGGCTCCACATACAGACCAATGTGATCTCAAGTAAAATAATAAACATAGTATGATATGATATAATAATAACCCATAACTAATGATAACTACACATTTTCTTCTTGATTTAATGTGATAAAAAGTAGCATTACACTATGAAAATATTTGCATTTACGAACTATCCTTTAACAATAAAATGTGACCAACCTGAACAAATACAAACAGCCTGAAAAGTGCCATTTTAACAATACATTTATAGATCCACTGTGATCTGTAAATATTTAATGATAGGCTGAGACGTAATATTGTAGAAGTTCTTATTTTAGTTCCAAATTCCAAAATTTTAACAGTATTACACTGATTACCAATGTTTGTGTAACACTGCATGTAATCCACTTGTATAAACGGTAAGTTGAGGCATGATATTGTTAAAATTGCACTTATTTTTCTTAGGAAATGGCAGTTTTTTCAAGTTATTTGTATCTGTTTTGCAAAAGGATAGTTTGTTTTCATATTTTCATAATTTAATGGGAGTGTTTTTGCACTAAAACAAAGAGAAAATTTTGGAGTTGTCATTAATTATATGTCATTATGTTATTTTACTGGTGCGGTCCGATTGAGATCAAATTGGGCTGAACGTGGGCCCTGAACTAAAATGAGTTTGACATCCCTGCTATAGTGTGTCCATCACATGAATCCACATCTGATTAATCGCGTCCCCTAAGCCACGTTGTGCGCTTGTTCATAGTTCAATCTGTGCACAGCACTCACGCTGATTGAAGCGTCCAAAAATACACCCCTCACAGCAGCAGCGATGCCCACTCACCACAGAGATCATTGTAACCTTGAGCAGCTGATGCCTGCTGTGATCACAAATTCAAGCCAGCCGGCTGCAACAGCCCTACCTAATTATATGTCTCATTATAGGGGGGAGCTTTAGCAACATCAAGGTCCTCTGTCATCACACATGAATCTGCGTCTGCTGAATAATAGACCAGAATACTCGATGTGGGGAAAAAGGCAGGTCTGCAGTAATTGGAAAGGTGCTTTACTTGTATTACCATATGAAGCGTTGCATCATTTAAGAAATTCCCTCATACTTTGTGCTTATGCAAAGTTTGCGTCCGCTGTAAAATGACACATTTTCCCAATCACCGTCCCACGCAGCTCACATGGTTACTCAAGGGTATTGAAGTCATTAGTGTCAGGCTTCTGTTATATTTAGTCACATCAAGTCAAGCCACATGCTGTAGGCTCACACTATAGAAACAAAAGTGACTGAAAGAGACAAGTCAGAGTAAAAAGTGACAGACATTCAAAAGTCGTAAAAAGAGTTAGATTTGATTGTCCTTAATCAGGGGTGCCTGTGGGACAACCGGCCCATGGGATGAATTTGCAAAATGTGAATATAATACTGAAGATATTAACAATCAGGGGTGTTGAACTCTTACTTCAGGTTCCACATACAGACCAATTGTGAGCTCAAGTAAAGTAATAGCATAAAAACCTATAAATAATGACTTCAAATTTTCTTCTTGATTTAATGTGAAATAGTATTACATTATGCCTATAAATAATGAAAACTCCAAATTTTTCTTTGTTTTAGTGCAAAAAAACCCATTGAATTATGAAAATAATTACATTCACAACTATCCTTTAATGATAAAATGTGAATAACCTGAACAATTGAAGAAAATTAAGTGCAATTTAACAATATTCTGCCTGTTACTAAAGGTTTTGTGTATTTGTAGATCCACTGTCATCTATAAGTTGTAATGCACATGTGTAAATAATAAACTGAGACATAATATTGTTAAAATTGCACTTATTTTTCTCAAGAAATTTCTGTTTGTTCATGTTATTCACCTCTTTTTTTTGTTAGGATAGTGTGCAAATGTAAATATTTACATAATTACTAAAACAGAAAAAAAATTTGTTTTCATTATTTCTAAGTTTTTATGCCATTATTTTACTTGTTCGGCCCACTTGAGATCAGATTGCGCTGAAGGTGTCCCCTGAACTAAAATGAGTTTGACATCCCTGTCCTAAATAGAGCTCTTAATATTTATTAGTTCTTAAATTTGACATGTAAGTCTTAAAAATGCCACTGACACCATGAAAGATATTACTATATGAAATGTCTGTGAAGAATTTGAATGTGTTATCAGTGTTAAGCATTTCATCATAATGGAGACGGGAGTGAGTGGAGCCTTCAGCAGTCATTTATGGGTGGAGGGGTTCAGGTATGAACATCAGTAGCAGAAACATTAGTCACGAAGAAATGGAAATTTAACATTGGCTGGATTGAAACATGGTTAAAAAGACAAATAACTATAATACCTGTTTAACTGTTATTTATTTGAATGTAAAGGTCTTAAATTTGACCAAAGACGCCTTGAAAAATGTCCTAAGTCCTAAATTTAGATTCTTCAATCTTGCAGATACCCTGGTTAATCAAATATTGTGGTGGGTATTGCATTTTTTGAAAATTGTGTTTCTAATCTACACATACACAGATTGTATGTTGCGACTTTCCTTTTTCACAGTATTTTCCACAGTACCTCTGTTCAATGTCACTGAATCCAACCATTCAAAAGGGCTGTTCCCCCCCCCCATTTCATTATAAATCCTCCTAAATGTCACACACTTGACCTGTTTAAATTTCAGAAATTGCAAATATGATTGGAAGAAGTTCACAGTTCACGCAAGAAATATATTTCAGGAGTTTAAGTAATTATGGAAAGAAAGTGATCATATTAAATTGATGATAATGGGGTTTTCAGATGGAGTTCTCGCATTTTATGAAGACTTTGTGCATGTTGGGATGTGTAGAGAGCCTTCTGCAATGATATTTATTATGAATTATTCTTTTTATTATATGTGTTTACAAACACTTGGAAAAATAACTAAAAGCTTAAAAACAAACTGCTGCTGATGTGCGCTGTGTTCCAGCTGTAATCATGAAGTCTGGGAAAAGCGATTAGAGGTGGTTTAGATGCTCTATACCACAGGTGTCAAACAGTGTCCAATCCGGCCCAGAGGATGAATTTATAAAATGCAAAAATTACACTGAAGATATTAGCAATTAAGGGTGTCAAAATCATTATAGTTCAGGTTCCACATACAGACCAGTATGATCTATAGTGGGTCAGACCAGTAAAATAACAACACAACCTATCAATAACGACAACTCCAAATTTTTTTCTTTGTTTTAGTGTAAAAAAAAAAAAAAGTAGAACTACATGAAAATGTTTACATTTACTGTCCTTTGACAAAAAATGTGAATAAGCTGAACAAACATGAACAACATGAAATGTCTTAGTAGAAGTGTAATTTCAACAATATTATGTCTGTTACTAAATGTTTTGTGCAGTTGTAGCTCCACTGTGATCTTTAAGTTCAGTTAATAGTAAGTGGAGACATGTGTAAACATATGTAAACTAGTGCTGTCAGAAGATTCAAATTTTTAATCAGATTAATCACAGGGTTGCAATGGATTAATTTTGATTAATCATGATTAAATGACATTAATTTTTAATTTATATCAATTGTGTTTTATTTTGCATGAGGAAACAGACTCAAGAAAGAAGGGAATATATATGCACTTAATGGGTTTGTTGTAAACTGGGTAGCAGAATCCCAGACTAATGTATACTTTACGTTAATGTGATATTTTTAGTTGGAAGTGCTTTTCTGAAAAGAAAACTCCTTCCTGCAGAGTATGCGTAATACTTTGTCGGTCGACTGTTCCATCTTGGTTTACCAATTAGGCCTGCATTGCACTGTCAAATATACAAAAAAATCCAGTTTTAGAGAGATTATAATTGTTTTCCATTCCTGATTTGTATGAAACAAGTATGTTCCCTTGTATAAAGCTCTTCAGTGTTTCATTTATAATTAAAAGTTTGCGTAAGTCCATAATCGTAAGTGACATGTTTTACCCTGATGAAAGAGCTGCTGTGATTTGGATCTTGCACTTGTGGTTTTGATGGTATGAATTATTGAGACCTAGCTGTGATGGTCTGTGTTGACATGGCTGCTGACATCCACAGTGTGTGGACGAACGTTGTAGAGGAGCCCTCCAAACAAATCCAGCTTGGCAGTGACGGCGCACAACATAAGGTCTTACACAATCAAATCCTTACATAAATATGGACTGAAGTTCATTACAGCCTGCGTTATTATTCTCCCTCATGCTCGCCTCTCTCAGTCAATATCTGATTGTGCCAAAGATCCCTCATTCCCCTCGTCTCTCTCCTCTGAGCGCCCCCCACCCCCGTTGTGACACTAATCCATTCCCCTGCCCGCCGCTGCTATTGTGCAGCACATGGAGTGTGTAGCTTTGATGATGTATCCTGTATTTAAAAGCTGCATCTGCTATGGGTAATTAAAAGGAGCACTTACTTTGATGATAAGTACCCAAACAAACGGCCACACTCACTCACTCACTCAATCAAACTGTTGCTCCATTATGCAAAATAAATAAATATATAAACAATTTTCGCAAGCATTTACAGGAAAATCCCATTTCACTCAACACTTTTTCACACTTTTCATCATATTTTATGTAATTTTACATAGATTAACAACCAAGTATGTCACAATAAATCACAGAAACATGGTTTTAATTCCTATAATCACTTAACACAGGGATGTCAAACTCATTTTGCTCCAGGGGCCACATTCAGACCAATTTGATCTTAATAAAATAAAATAACAGCCTATAAATAGTGACAACTCCAAATTTTCCTCTTTTATTGCAACAAAATATGAAATTATGAAAATATTAACATTTACAAATTTTCGTGTTCAGGTCATAGAAGATGGCTCAAAACACTCATCTTATGCAGCATTGATACACCAATAAAACCATGTAGTTTGACAAATGGTAGTGGTTGTAGATGTTTGTTTTTAGGTTTCATTAATGACATATTTTGCTGAAAACATGTTTTGCTTTGTAAAGAAAAATACCAGCTTGACCAGCAACACTGAAAAATGCAAATTGCAGAGAATAATATAATGAATGGCCATAAATCACTGAGGAACAGTTACATGTTGAAAAAAATTAATTTGGAAGTTACCCCAAAAAGTTTTAGGTTAGTTAAAAAGGTTAGTATCTTGATTTTGGTGGGGGGGGGCGTCACAAATTAAGGGTTAAGAACAGTTACAAGACTCAAGGAAGCTGAAGTGAATTTGTGAATTCCTTTTTATGTTTGATCATAATCGTCATTTTCAGCCATCTGTCATCTCATCTTATTGTCACTTCAGGTCTTTTTTTATCTGCACGTAATATGACACTAAAATAAAAATCCTGCAATTAGATGTGACAGATGAACAGTAAAACCATGGGATTTATGGAAATAAGGGGGGAAATCTGTCATGCTTACACAGACACATATCATACTTCATGTATTTTGTTTCACCCTGATTCAATCAAACTAAAACTGAAAATAGTGCACAAATATTAATGAAAAAGGATTACCTCCTATTTTTGCCCAGGAAGCATAAATGAACGTAATTATAAATCAGCTAAATAAACAAACAGATTTCTTATGACAACTAAAGTTGTTTTGCATTATCCAAAACTGACTTATCTGCACAATCACTCTACCATTTATCTGCTGTACATTAGCAGTAATTGTGTCCAGAAGCTAAAAATTTGTAATGAAAAAGTCTGGCAATAAGACAAAACTCACACTCTTCACTTTGTCATGATGTTGGTTTTTGTTAGGTGCAGATATTTCAACATCTCATCATCTGGCTAGCTATATTAGCAATACTAGGATGGAAAGTTCACCGGCAAACTGTTTTGTCACTAACATAAGTCACTAGGAAATGAAACATTAGACTGAATGAGGTATGCGTGGACCGGAGCCGGGGCCGTATTGAATTGTGTATTTTCAAAATGTTGATTCTCAAACTGTTTTTCTAAGATCTCCTACCCCACCTTTAATATCATAAGATCACCTGCTTTTTTGTTTTGCCTTTTTTATCTCACTGACTGATAGGCCATGAGCTATTGTGAAGACTTTGTGTCCGGTGTCATCTTTGTCATCGTCATTATCAATTTCTTCAAATCTCTATAAATTCATCCTCTCTGATGAAACTACCGGTCTGATTCATTTCAAATTATATTTGTAGTTTCCTTGGGACAATGTGTAGAAAGTTTGTCCACAATTATGAGAAATTCTCATTTTCAAATTTTTGAAATGTTTAGAAGTTGCTTTTACTTTTAATGGTCCATATTTTTTTGGCTTAAAACATGGAAATTGTTACAGATATCAATATAGTTACTATTGAGCACTGATATGAAGTCATATATAGACTTTCATTGAATTTGTAGAGTTGTCCTCTAGTGAAAGTACCACCCACTTCTATTGAGAGATTAAGGCTTTTACACCATTCTGTAGATGATTTACTTAATTTATTTATATATTTGTCATTTTATTCTTGCCTTGTATTTCACATAATGTTTGTATGTTGGAGCCCTGGCTAGTAGGGCTGCACGATTTTGGCAAAAAAAAAAAATCCCGATTTTTTCCTCCAAAAACTCGATTTTCGATTTTGATTTCAATTTTTGGGTAAAACTACAAAAGACAACAGAAGTCAGCATGTCGTTTTTGTGAGCAGCCAACAATACAAGGCACTGCTCCCTACCTCAAATCTGTGATGGTATCACGTGATGAACCCACAGAAGTTTTTTTCTTAATTAAATCTTTATTGAATGAATGAAGTTGAGTATACAAACAATGTGTACAACAAGAAAATAACAGAAGTTTGCCAAGGGGACTACACTATAATACCATGTCCAAATCAGAGCAAATACTTATGTTTTTTATAGCCTTTTTGTTTCCAGATTTATCTAACAGCTTTAAATAAAGTTCAACATCTTTCAAAAAATAAATAATATTTGGTTTTGTGTTACAGAACTTACATTTGTGAATGAAAAATTTAACAAGTAAGAGGACAAAATTAATTCTTATTATATATATATATATATATATATATATATATATATTTATTTATTTATTTATTTTTATTTTTATTTTTTTTCTCTGGGTATCTGGGCCCACAGAAGAGATACAAATGTAAGTCAGTGACAGGCATCAGTCGTGCGTGCGTGCGTGGACCGCGTTAATATGAGTGATCCACATGCGGTTCTATTTAAACTGGGGGATCCGTGCGTGGAACAGACCGACCCAGGACACACTGGAGGGATTCTATGTGTGGAGCTGGTGGATGTGTGTGGGCACAGGGCTGTGTGGGCTCCTCTGCTGAGGCTGATGACCCCGAGACCCGGACCCGGTCCCGGTTCGGAAGAAGACAGTACGGTACGGATCCGGGACAACGTAAGAAGAGTGATCCGCATGCAGTTATATTTCAGTTGCGGGATCCGTGCGTGAAGCCACGGCTTACATTGCCATAAGTACTGCGGGCTCATTAACACATTTAAAGTCCGGTCATTACATGGACTTCTGTGACAGACCGCTGTCACTGATAGGAGGAGGAGCCTACGGTATCCCGCAAGCGCGCGGTCTGCAGGCACGAGAGAGATGAAATCGATTTTACGATTTCCCTATTTTAAAAATCGTCCTAATTAAAAAATCCGATTTCGATTTAAAATTGATTAATCGTGCAGCCCTACTGGCTAGAATGCAGTTAACTACTGCTGCCTCTTTTGGCCAAGTCACTCTTATAAATACATATTTTTTTATCACAATCTTTGATGAAAAATTTTGAAAAAAAGTATGTGAGTTCTCTCATTCCAGTATCCTGTTGAATAATACTGAAAAGGAAGCAAACCACTTCTCTATTTGACATGTCACTGCTGCTGCAATCAGAGCTGTCAAAGTAATGGAATTTTAGTTCATGATTAATTGTCATGCAAATGATTGAGGGTTGCCACAGGTTTTCAGAGGCTAGAGGCTGTTTGGATCCAGTATTTTCCCCACTGAGGTACTTTGGTGAACAAGGCTTATGTGCAGCCTCCGCCTACTCCATCTAATTAATTGTGATTTATGTAATAAATGTGCCAGACATGGGGATTATACCCTTTTGAAACCAGTAATCCATGTCTTTAGTCCATTCCCATCAGATTAGATGGAGTTTGTTGATGTGCTTTTGAAATAAAACCATACACTATCACAATAAACAGATTTTCTGTCGCTCTTGTTACCGTATTTGTCCTTTGTCATTTTCCAATTTCCTGGACACTGACTTTTATGGAACTAGTCAGCATAGGTCAGCAAAATGTCTCCCCACAGTGTGAGCGGAAACATCATCACCTTAGGGCTGATATTTCCACTGCTTACTTTGATTATATCCAGAGGATTTTCTAATGGCTTTAGGGAAAATATGGGCAGAAATGTCATGTCTTCATGGCACCCCCAGAGGCTTATTACTTTCTGCTTGTCCTGTCAATTTCCTTTATTATTATTACCCTTGTTATGTATTCTGATGGAAAGTTATGGGAACATTTAGCTTATGTCTCCCTACACTCATTTAACCTTCGCAGAGAACACTTCTATGTTTCTGTCCTCTAACAATGAACTCCACGCATATTTTAGGAACAATTTTCAGGTGAATATTTGCCCAAGGAGGTCATTTTTAGGTCACCAGCCAATAGGCCATAGGCTGCTGTGAAGACGCTATGTACAGTGTCATCTTTGTGAAAATTATCAAAAAGAGAAGATTGGTACCTTAGGGGACAATATTTCAGATATTTTTTTTACTCTGAAATAATTGAACTCAGTGGTTTAACTATCAGATTAAAATCTGCAGATGTCTTAGTTGAAGACACTTGCATCACCTCTGTACTGGAATCAGAACATTTTGGCTTGTTTACTTGACACAAATCCACTTCCTGGGTTGTTTGTGGAATGATTTAACTTCAGGCCAAACAATTCCCTTCATGTTCTTGTTAAACTACAGAGCGGCATTTTTGGCAGCTGTACCATACTATTTAGCTTACTCTGACTGACACTGGTGAATTTCCTTTTGTTTTTCTGCACATTTTGGTGAATTAAACAAGCCTGCCTGTAGAAATGATAGTTTTAAGGATCATCACAAATGCAGATTAAATCTCATGGATTTACACACCTCTTAAATGAACAGAGTGCATCTGACAGACTCACATGATAAGTGGAATACATCTGTAAAATATTTTAAAGGTGCCCTGCCGCACAAAACCATTTTTCCTTGTATTTTTGGACATATGTTAGGTCCATAGGTGTTTGTGTTATGTGGTGAATGTGAAAATGAACCGCTACCTCCTCTGTCTGCTATTGCTACT